>NC_035178.2:12894132-13200136 GCF_001659605.2 Manihot esculenta
AATTGAGAAAGCTTTTAGAAGAGCATGTCATGTGTCTATTCGCACTAGAATCATTAATCTATGGAACAGTATCAACAAAGTAGGAAGAGGTGTCAATATGAGACAAGAGGCGCTTGAGACTCTGAATTTCATTAGGAGAAAGAAACTCAGCAGATGTTGCCTTCTTAAAGAACTTCTACATAGTTTTTACTAAATTAGCTTGTGTTGTAGATGTATCTCGCTTCCCCCACGGCCCCTAGTGGGACGACCATGTAACTTCCAGTAAGTCTGGTATACCTTGGTTTCCCATAATAGTCATAATGTATGTGATCTTTCTCAGAATTAGAAGACTGTGATGTGTTCAAACTAGTAGTCAACCCAGCCTTTTCAACTAGTGCAGTATAGTGCATAGCATGTCGACAATTTTTCTCTTGTTGAACATGGGCATGGGCCTCTTCTAGAGAAGGAAAATGATTTTTCCTCAACACTTGGACCCGAATTGGAGCATATTCATTATTCAACCCTGCAAGAAAATCATAAACCCGCTCCTTTTCGATCATTCTTCGCAATTTGACTGCATCTCCTGTACAGTCTATCTGAAAGTCTTGATAGTAATCAAGTTTCTACCATAAGCCACATAACTCAGAATAAAATTGGAAGATAGTCATTTCTCCTTATTTAGTACCATGGATCTTACTCCGAATATCATGAATTTGGACATCATTTTCAATCTTGGAATAAGTTAAGAACAAAGCCTTCCATATCTTTGCAAGAGTATCAATTTGTTAATAGGACTTAGAAATATGAGGTTGCATAGAATTAAATAATCATATTATAACAAGATAATTATCAAGTTCCATTAAGGAAAATCTAGATTACTCATATCTTATTGCTTCTTATTACCAGTGACATAGCTTTGCAATCCTCTAGTCTTGATAAACAACAAACAAGACCTTGACTAAGCAAGATAATTGGTGCCATCAAGTTTTACGGAACTAATTTGCGAGGAAGGATTATCAAAGTTAGGAATCGATATATTTTTACCTTCTACCATGGTAAACATAAATGAGCTGTGAAAGAATAGAAGGTGCCCAAAGTTCTACACATAAGAGAGCCCAACCAAATCACCAAAGGATCAGGTAGTGTCACGGAATGGCTGGAAAGGAGGTTTAAATTGGCGCCAAAGTGGACGGAGCGGCGAAGCAACGTCGAGCAAATCTCATGCGTCGGAAAGGAAGGGTGCGTGAGCCTCATGTGCGTGACTTTCCGGCATTGGAGTTGAGCGGCCTAGCCGACAACGATCCGACGGTCCTCCTGGCGGTGGCGATGAGATGTGAAAAAGTCCCTAGATGGAATAGTACCAAAAAGGTAGATTTAGAGTTTTAGAAACCCTAAAAAGGAAAAAATTGAATTTAAACCCTAAAATTAGAGAAAAAAAAATGGAGATTAAATGGACGCCACATGCGTCATCGCGTGAAAATGTGGCTGAAACTTGGATCGGCGTGTGTGTGGCTGAAACTTGGATCGGCGCGTGAGCACCACTCGTGAAAGCTCTGGTCACCATTTTCTGAGGAATGGTTGGAAATGATGATGCGCCTCTCCCTATGCCGGCGGTGAGACCAAACAGACGTCCAAACTTGTTGATCCAACAATCAGTTTCTCAACCCAAAAAACTCAAAAAAAACAAACACCCAAAATTAACTCAAAAGTTTTGATATCCTGTAACAAGACAAGTAATAATTGGACAATTTCAATGTACTTTTTGTATTGAAGTAAGTGTGTTTATATATAAATTATAAGGTCTTGTTAAGATAATTTCTAATAATTATCTATTAATCAATTAGTTTATAATTATATAATCTCCCTTAATTATATACAGATTATGTTACGAAATCTTTTATTTCACCGAATGAGTTTGAAAAATTAATTTATTGTCATTTTCCTCTCTAATTTAAGTTCTCTCCCCATTCCATAACTATGGTTAAAATGCTACATCTTCAATGGGAAAAAAATAAAATCATACACAAATTCTTGGCAAAGCCACAATCCAGATACAGTCAAATTTACAATAGCAATGAACAAAATGTACTCTATTACGGACTCGGCCTTTCTCTTCGCCAAAGAAGATAGAATGAACCAGTACTTGTGAAAACATCTTAGCGCTTGTACAAAAAGGCAATGGCCACAAATAAGCAATAATGTTATCTCTAATATTTACTCTTTTTTATTTATTTCATAATTTTTATCTACTTTAATTTTTTACACTGATTAAAAAAATATTATTTTTATTATTTTTTCAATTATATTCGTTTTAAAAATAATAAAATTTAGAGGTAATTACAAAAGGTTATTCTGTAGGTCCTCTAATTTAATTTGTGATAAAAAAAAATTATGTGGTTTTACTCAATTAGTAAAATGAGACTTTTCTATCTAACACCGTTAATTAGGGGCGAGTAGTATTCGATTCAAATCGAAAAAATCGATCGAATCAAACTGATTTAAAATTTTGGTTCGGTTTTTTATACATTTCGGTTCGATTTGATTTTTAATTTCAAAAATCTCAGTTATTTCGGTTTGGTTCGGTTTTGATCAGAAAAAAATTAAAAAAATCGAACCGATTAGTAATAATAATATGTTTTTTCAATAATATAGAGAAATTAAATCATATTAAAATTAAAATATTTTAATTAAATTTTAAAATATTAAACATAAAGTGTAAAAAATAAAAAAATTATTAAAAATCGAAACTGATTAAATCGAACCGAATTGAATCGAATCGAATCAGACCGGTTTGGTTCGATTCGTTTTCTGACCAAAATCAGTTTGGTTCGGTTTTTATAAATACTAAAATTTTGATTTTCAGTTTATTCAGTTCGATTCGATTTTAAATTGAACCGACTGAATGCTTACCCCTACCGTTAATAAACATTGATGTGAAACTGGTAGATTTTTTTTATTATAAATTAAAATATAGAATTCTACTTGAAAATACATTGAAAATACGCTGAATCACATAGTAGTTTTTTTATAATTATTTTTAAATTTTATTAAATATTAAGAAATATTTTAAAAATTATTGAGGGATTATTTTTGAAATAAGATAAAATTAAATAGAGTTATAATAATCCGTTTATATTTAAATAAAGGTGAATAATAATTTTAATACAATAAAAATAATAAAAATAATAAAAATTATGAAGCAGAGTGAGAAGTATAATCTATTTATTTATAATTCCATAATCTATAATATCTATAATTTTATAATCTTATCTATTTATATGTAATATATATAAATATAAGAAGGCAGAGAGAGAATAATAGAATGGACAAATCTATTCCTAATAACTTAGAATAATTATAATAAAAATTAACTTTTAATTGATTATTAAAATTAATCTAAATATTATAGAGTTTGTTTTTAATTTAAAATTTGTAATCCTATTTTTACTTAAATTCTATTTATTATAATTTAATATTTATAAAATAATAATTGAACTATTACTTTAAGAAAAGAAATAATAATAACGTAATTGCATATAAAATTTGATAAAATCAGAACAAAAAATTTTTATTTTATAATATTTTAAGAGCAAAAAAGTACTTTAGTTAATTTTATAAGTATATTGACTTGAAATAAAAGTTTTTAATGCATCTAATATTATTAATATTCTAATAAAACTTGGAGTTGATATTTTAATTTTGTTTAAAAAAAACGTTCTCTTAAAATAAATTAAAATAAAACTAGAAGCAATAGTAAAATTTTAATAATGTGTATGCATTATATAATTTATAATCTATCTATAATTTATAATATATATTATTATATAAAAGAGAAGGAGATAATAATAGGGTGGTCAAAAATACCTATGATAATTTTCTATTATGAGAATAAAAGATTGAGTCTTATTTATTTTTATTTGCTAATAAAAAGTAAATTAATCAATATATTATAATAAAATTTAATTAATAAAATTCTAAAAAAAAAATTGAAAATATAATAGGATTTTCTAGTTTATGATAATAAAATTGTAAATAATAATATATGTTATTTTTATAATTTTATAATTAAATATTAAGGGCTATATTTATAAGAATAAATAATACTGATATAACACAGAGCTGTCACGGTAAGACAAGTCCACATGGTAAGGAAATGATAAGCTGATACGCGGTCTCCTGAGAAGAAAAGATCCGAATACCGTAACACCCAGTCCTTCACCAAAACTTGCTCGAACTTAAAGAGGACGAGTCTTCACATAAAGTTACCGTTAGCTGATATAATCCAATGGATTTTCATTACGCCTGTAATCACAGAGTCTTCAATCAATTAGCTGGTGAGATCTCCTATCAATTAGCCGATATTAACTGGATTTTCAGGAAATACTATAATTAACTTCATTTTCTTACAATATAAAAACTAATTATCACAAAGATAAAAATACGCAATTCTTACACTACTCTTGAGTTCTAAGCAATTTCTTATCGTCGCTTTATTTTTCAGTTTACTGACTCTAGTATCAAAGTGGCTACCGCAGGCGCCAACTACCTCATATTCTCTCTCTTACAAGTTTAACTAATTGCAGCACAGCTCTATTTTTTGTTATATAATTTGGTTCCATTACTGGAAAATCTATTGATTTATCTCTATTCATTTGGATTAAAACTGGTCCCTTATTCCCTTTCTCTTAAAAAAAATCTCTCTTTTTTCTTTCTCAAAATGGTTGTTAGTTCACGAGCTGCTGCTAAGGTTGTTGCTACTAATGAAGGCGTTATCATTTCTTCCAATCCTGATAGTGGACAAAACACACACTCTCTATAGTCAACAAAGCAGATCTCAACAATCTGAGTAACGAGCAAATGCTCTAATACATCAAAAATGTATAGGTTACTCTCGAGCAATATAAAGCTCGGGGGGATGCGTCTTTCATGGCTCCTAGGGGAAGGGAGGAAGTTTTTGTTGACACTCTAAGGACTCGGATAGAGGCGATCGAGATGCAGTCTAAAGAGAAGGCCGAGTTGAAGGAAGAAGAGTCACCAAACGATGCTTCGAGGAACATCAACTGGAAGTTGGTACGAGTTATTCAAAGGTACCAGAAGGAGCAGGAAGAAGATTATGGCCTGGATGATGCCTAACTTCTTTTGAAAGAGATCTTGGCAGAGACATTCCCCGCTAAGTTCAAACTTTCAAGTTTGGACAAGTATGATGGGACAGCGGATCCTAGGAGTCATTTGGTGATCTTTATAATGACTATGCAACTTCATGATGTCAACGATTTCAAGTTGTGCCGAGTATTTCCATTAACACTCACAGGTTTGGCTCAAAAATAGTACCAACATCTGAGTCCAGATTTAATTCGAAATATTACGCAATTCGTTATATTATTTAAGTCTAGGTTTATTATTTGTATATCTCCTAAAAAGCTCTTCTTTGACTTGCAAAAGATTCACCAGGGAGAGGCAAGTCTTTAAGGAGTTTTATCTCACGGTTTAATGTAGGATGGAAGAATTAAATCATGAGATAGTATGTAAAGTATTGGAAAAAGGAATACACAATGTCAAATGCATGGATTCCCTAATCAAGAACCCAACCACTACGTACCAACTGCTAATGGATAAAGCCCATAAGTACATCAAGCTAGATGATGAAGTCCAAGCATTGAGGGAGGACAAAAGAACGAGTCAAAAGCAGAACCAAAAGACAGAGAGGCGAGGATATGAAGAAGACCATAGAAGTTACCCAGTCTCTCAGGGAAGGGATGACTAAAGAAAAACCATAAGGAGGTCAGATGGCCTCCCAAACTCATCCCCCAGAGAGCCGAAAGGCGAGACAGGATCAAGTACTGCAGCTTTCACGAAGACCACAGACATACAACAGAGGAATGTCGGCAGTTGAAAGACGAGATCGAGAGGTTAATTGCCAGAAAAAAATATAGAAGAAAGAAGGCCCGAGCCCGAGGTAATAACTCCTAAAACTACCTCTGACCGTGAACCTGTAGGGCTCATTCATGTAATTGCAGAAGGACCTAGCTATGGTAGAGGAAAAAAAATGAATAGCAGAAAATATCTTGAATGTTCAACAGAAGAGTCAAGATATGTGTCTCTAATGTAGGAGACTTAGCCCTTAAAAGAACAGATATAACAGGGCAATAATATCGGGTCTGGTAAATTGGGCGAACTAGAAAGAACCATTTAGGGTCTCGAAGGTTATTCGCCCGGGGTCTTATAAGTCAGCCAAATTAGATGACCAAATCATTCCCCACTCTTGGAATATTTGTAATCTAAAAAAATTTTATCAATAACAGTTAATGAAGTATTTTTCATATGTTGTGTTCTTTAGTGACAAGGAACGTTGGGATTGTCTTCTTCAAAAAAGATTAAATAAGATTCATTGAAGGACACAAGGTGGGAATCCATCAGGCCATAATCTGGATGTTACTCCCACTAATTAAGATATCTTATACTAGACCACAAGGTGGGAATCAATCAGGCTATAATTTGGGTGATAGTCTCTCTAATCAATGCATCTTATGCCAGGCCATAAGGTAGGAATCCATTAGGCCATAATCTAGGTATCTTATGCTAGGTCACAAGATAGAAATTAGTCCCATTAATCAAGACATCTTATACTAAGCCACAAGGTGAGAATCCATCAGGCCATAATCTAGGTGTTAGTCCCGCTAATTAAGGGATTTTATGCTAGGCCACAAAATGGGATCCATCAAGCCATAATCCTACTGTCAGTCTCGCTAATTAAGGCATCTTATGCCAGGCCACAAGACGGGTTCTGTTAGGCCATAATTCAGGTGTTAGTCCCGTTAAACAAGACATCTTATGCCAAGTCACAAGATGGGTTTCACCAAGCCATAATCTGGATGTTAATCCCGCTAAACAAGGCATCTTATGCCAGGCTACAAGACGGGTTCCATCAAACTATAATCCAAGTGTCAGTCTTGCTAAACAAAGCATCTTATGCCAAGCCAAAAGGAGGGTTTTCGCCATACTCGGTGACCAGGTGTTAGTCTTGTTAACTAGGGCACTTTATGCCCAACCACAAGGAGGGTATCCACCAGGTCCAACGACTGGGTATTAGTCCCTATTCATAAAAATATTTCTAAGGCATTCAATGCCCAAAGGGGGTATTCGCATGCTATAAGATTGGGCGTTAGTCCTATGTTATAGAAATTTTTCTAAGGTTGTTCATGCCTAGGCCGCAGGGCGGGTGTCCGCCAAGCCACATGATCGGATGTTGGTCTCATTCTGCAAGTTTCCCAAGTTACCTATTTTACAACCACGAAGAGGGCTTTAGTTAGGCCAATGCCTAGGTGTTATGTCCTAAGTCTACTTGTCATTTTTTGGCAAAGACAACGAGCATCTAATTCTTCGGTTGGGTATTAATCCCTTAGACACTTTTCTAGAAATTATTAAAGACTTGGTTGGCAGAGAATTATGGACGATTACTGATCATTCAAGCACTCAGTAAAAGTAAATGGCAAAGAGTGCAAAGTATATAAATATATTTTCATTGAAAAAATATAAAGGATTACATGAGAGGAGGGATATCTTCAACTTTCTCCTCTTGAGCCTCTATTATATCAGTGTTTTCTATACCTATTATATTATCTGCAGAGACCCGGTCGGAGGTTTTTCCTCAGCTTGTCCCTAATTCCTTTTGCTCGTCCTCATCGTTCTCCTCCTTCAGAAAAATATCGCCTATCCAGGTAAAGTCTTCAGAAGGGAACCGCTTGTCCAACTACCTTCTCGGCCTGGCCCTTAGAAGCACTCTTGTACAATTCAACCCATTCTCCAAAAGTCTCAATGCTGAGAACCATTAAGGGGCCAACGTAATGGCCAGCATGAAGCTCTCTCGTAAGTTTAATATAGTCAGACTGATTGTAGCCCTCAACTAATACACAGAGCTGAACTCGATCACTTTCATAAAGACCTGCCTTCAGCTGCTCTTTGTAAACCATAATGGTATCCTCAGCATGAATTTGTTCATACACACGAATGCTCGAAAGCGGAGCAAAGACACGGAAGATTCCTCAGGAGACATGATATTGGTCATGAAGGTGTTCTTTTTCTATCTCTATTAATATGGAGGAGATGTCACGAATTAGGCTGCCTTCACCTCCATAAGCCGCTCTCAGAAAAAATGATAGGAGTTGGGGTACGGATGGAGCCGTCGGAGAAAGAATTTGAGGCGGAACTTTCATCGAAAGAAAGAGAAGAAGAAGAAGTATTCCTATCCATTTCCAAAGGGAAAGACAAATATGAATTACTTTGAAAGTAAGGAAGTGTGAATGAAAAGGAGGAATGGCCGTGTCTTTCCTAAAGCAAAGATGGCAATAATACTTAGAGGAGAAGAAAAACTCTTATATGGCAGTTTGAGCAGCAAGCTTCAAATGCAGCTCGAGGAACCATGCAGTCATCTAAAACTGGCGCAAGCAAGGCGATGCAAGAAAAAAAGGCCAATCTAAATGTGTCATGTACCCCAGATCGTGAAGACAAAACGTCATCTTCGAATCTAAAGAATCAAAAACCAGCGGGGGAACCTCTGTTGTAACACAACAATCGCTCAAAGTAAGTTATGAGCTGTCACAGTAAGACAGAGTCACGTAGCAAGGGAATGATAAGCCGATATGCGGTCCCACCCATGGAAGGAAAGACCTGGACACCGTAGCACCTGGACTTTCACTAAGACTCGTCCAAACCTAAAGAGGATGAGTCTTCACATAAATTTACCGTTAAGAGATATAATCCAACAGATCTCCATTATGCATGTAATCACGAGATCCCCGATCAATTAACCGGTGAGATCTCCTATCAATTAGCCGGTACCAGCCGAATTTCTAGGGAGTACCATAATTAATTCTATCTTCTTACTGTATAAAAACTAGTGATCATAGAGACAAACAAATACAATTCTTACATAGCTATTCTTAACTTCTAAGCAATTCTTTATATTCGTCTTATTCTTCAATTTACTGACTTAAGCATCGAAGTGGCTACTGCAGGCATCAACCATCTCACACTCTCTCTCTTACAGGTTTAATCAATCACAACAGAGTTCTATTTCCTATTACGTCACACTCTCTCTTGCAGATTTAACTAATCACAACAGAGTTCTATTTCCTGTTAGATCAAATACCATAAGTATATATTAAATATATTTAGAGTAAATATTAGATAATATAGAACTCTTAGTCAAATAGGATTTATCAATATAAGACATAAGTATCCAAACTTCTTATAGTCTAAAACAACTAGAGATGCTTAAAATAATTAAATATAATTAATTTTTTTATGTTATTTTACTATGTTAATTATAATATATATTTTTAAAGTCTATTCTAAATGCATTTGTTTTAAATTATATACAGTATAACAACATATTAATATTTAATTACTTTGAAATTAATTGAATTAAATAATTTACATATATAAATAGGTAGTGTTATTTAAATACTAATATTGAAAAGTCAAGTTTGCTACTCTGATTTCACATCTTTTAGCATAGTTGATAAATTAAAATCAACATATATTTTCTTGTGTATTTTTATTTTTGTACAATTAATTAAATATTCTATGAAGTATATTTCAAAAAAAATTTACTTAAACCCTCTATAATTTCTGCTAAGTTTTTATTATATTTATACTTCTAAAATTAAATTTAATAATTTCATACTTGAAATGTGATAATATGATATCTAGAAAAAGATAGGATTTTGGTATGAATAGGTAAACTTAGTTTGAATGGTTGACGCATTTCTCTTTTATTTTTTTTTTCTTTTCTCTGGTATACATAACCGCCACTCTATTACAGTGTCAGCTGTCGCTATCAAACATAAACATACATATAGAAGTACATTTTTTTTTATTATCGTCAGGCAGCCATTTAATTCCCCTCCAACGCTTGTGTTGATAGGATCGTGATATAATTGGGTCTGTTCCCCTACTTCTTTATTATGTCAGATGAGTTGAGTCCCTCTTGGACGAGTCCGGATCCCGGTCTACCCGGTCTATTCGATTGGGATTAGGTTGCGTGTTAATGGGCTAGCCTGCATATTGGGCTCTCATGGATTTCAAGCTTGGCTCTTTTGTAAGAGTTCGACTGCGGTTGGAGTGTGAGTTGCTCAATGATTATAAAATATATAAATTTTGATAACAAAAATAGCATTTGGGTTTTTATTTTTATTAATTAATAACTTATTATTCAAAATATTTTTTTTGTATTAGAATTCTCTTAACTTTTATAAATTTTTAAATATTTAGTTTCTAAACATAAATTTTTATAAATATTTAAAGTATTGGTAATTTATTATAAAACTAAATAAATTTAAAATAAGTATATTCTAGATAAAATATTATTAATTTAATAAATTTAAAATTTTTTTCCTACTACTTGTATTTAATTTTTGTATGACTAAGTATTTTATTGCAATTAAAATAAATTTTTAAAAAAAGTTAATAATAGCTAATTAAGACCTAATTATTTATTTCTTTAACTATTATAAATTGTAAAAGAAGCTTTATAATTCTGAAGTCAAATAAAAATTATTTTGATATATAATTTAATATAAATTTACTAAAATGCAATTATTCCATTTATTAATTTGTAATACTATATTAGAATTCATATAAATATTTGTAATTTATAATTTATATATAATTTTTAATTATATTTTTTAGTCTTTATTTTGGCCAATTTTTATTGTTTATAATTTATATTTGAGAGGACAATAAAAAGACTATCTGAAATACTAATTACATTTTTATATTAATAAAATAAAGAATAAATTTAATTAATTGATTTTAAATATTCATTAATTAATTTATTTATATAAATTTAAACTTCACAATCTTTTTGTACTTAATTTCTTTTAATTAAGTTTTTATTTATTATAATTCAATTAAAATCAAAATTAAAATAATGATTTAATTGTGATGTAACATTAAATATATTTTTAAAAATGAACTAAAAAATATTTTTTCCTTTTAAATATATTTGTATTAAAATTATTTTTTAAAAATTCAATAATGAGAAGCTACTTTATGGATGATGATATTTTTTTTTCGAGTAATAATTAACTTTTAAAAAAAAATTCATTATTTTTAGTTCAATAAATTTATTAATCTTTCTCATGTATGATATAACAAAATGCCTGAGAGTTTGCCTGTCAATCCCGCTGCTACTGAGAATTTTGGGGATTGGATGTTGGTTCGGAGGGATCGACGTAGGGATAATCGTCAGAGTATCAGGCCTGGGCCTAAGAGAGTTGACAGAGATGAGGTTCGAAGGGTAGTTGCAGATGGGTCTACGAGAAATCGTTTTGACTCTTTACTTAATTTAGAGGATGAGGTCATACCAGAGGAGCAGAATAATGGTAGTTTGGGCACTCAGGAGATTCACGTGGCTGTCCATGATGAGCGTCCTAGCAATCGGGCAAATAATGTAGTATCTAGGGGAGGTGGAATCTAGAGAGGGAGTCGTGGTGGTAGAGGGCTGTTTCGTGGAGGACGAGGAGGTCAGGCTGTGGCTAATAATGCTAATGTCGAGATAATTCCATCCTCTGCTACGACTTCTAGGGAAGTACGACCTAATACTAGAATTGGATTATCAAGGAAAGCAGCGGCAGAGGTTGAGCATACTGTAGTTGTTGGTAATGGGAAGGAGAGGGTAGAATCTTGGGTTGTTTCTTCTGAAGATCAGGTGGGGTTGAGTGTCCTGAATCATATGCCTCCAAATCCACCAAGTTTTCGTAACCCATCTTTCCCTCATCCGTCTAGCCCGAATATTGTCCCTGGTCAGAAGACAGTCAATGGGAGTGAGGATGATGTCACGTTGATTGTGGCTAAGACATTTTTTAATGAGTTGAATAAGGTGAATTCTGCTAGTTTGGTTGCTCCTTTGGAGCACCAACAGCGTATGTGATACCCTTGTGAGATTAATCTGATGCTAATGTCGAGATAATTCCATCCTCTGCTACGACTTCTAGGGAAGTACGACCTAATACTAGAATTGGATTATCAAGGAAAGCAGCGGCAGAGGTTGAGCATACTGTAGTTGTTGGTAATGGGAAGGAGAGGGTAGAATCTTGGGTTGTTTCTTCTGAAGATCAGGTGGGGTTGAGTGTCCTGAATCATATGCCTCCAAATCCACCAGGTTTTCGTAACCCATCTTTCCCTCATCCGTCTAGCCCGAATATTGTCCCTGGTCAGAAGACAGTCAATGGGAGTGAGGATGATGTCACGTTGATTGTGGCTAAGACATTTTTTAATGAGTTGAATAAGGTGAATTCTGCTAGTTTGGTTGCTCCTTTGGAGCACCAACAGCGTATGTGATACCCTTGTGAGATTAATCTGATGATGCTCTTTTTAATATTTATTTTAATGATAATTATAACCTGGAATTGTCATGGTGCAGCATCATCTACTTTTCGCAACGCTTTTTAGGAATACAAGAGGCTATATCATCCTAACATCTTTTGTTTAGTGGAACCTCGTATTTCTGGAGAAGCGGCTGATGAAGTTTGTGGTTTGTTGGGGTATGAAAATTGGATCTGTGTTGAGGCAGTCGGATTTAGTGGTGGTATTTGGTTGCTTTGGTCAGAAGATAGTTTTCGAATTGAATTAGTTGTTACCGATCCTCAATTCATTACGGTAGCAATTAATTTTTCTACTGGAGAGAAATGGTTGTTTAGTGTAGTTTATGCAAGCCCTGATATTTATTTAAGGAGGAAGCTTTGGCAATCTCTTTCTGGAGAAACTAGTTTATCCATTTCTAAATGGATTGTCGCGGGTGATTTTAATTGTGTATTGGACTCATCTGAACAAAGTGGATATTCTTCTTCTAATCCTCCAGGAGCTCAGGATTTTTCAGACTGGATTTTCAAGCACTCTCTTATTGATCTGGGGTTTGTTGGGAGTGGTTTTACATGGTAGAGAAGTGGCGAAAATGTCCCCTATCAAGCTGCTCGGTTAGATCGATGTTTTGTATCTACTGATTGGAGACTGGATTATGTTGATGCTATTATTGAACATCCACCTAAATTGCATTCAGATCATGTTCCAATTGTGATTAAATGTCAAGGGGTTCTAGCTTTTGGAGTTCGTCCTTTTCGGTCTTTAACAGCTCGGACACTACATGCTCAGTTTGATCAAGTAGTTGCATGCTCTTGGGACCCAAATCGTTCCCTAATTCATAATCTGAGCACATTAAAAATTCAGCTTGGAGAGTGGAATAGGACTCAGTTCGGTAATATCTTTGATAACAAGAGAAGGCTTTTACGCAGGTTAGGTGGTGTTCAGAGAGATCTTGCTGAAAGCCGGTCAAGGAGCCTTGTAAAACTTGAATTTAAATTGAAACGTAGATTGGAAGAGATTCTACGCCAAGAGGAGATGTACTGGTTTCAGAAATCAAAAGAGGAATGGATAGCGAACGGCGAACGGAATACTCATTTCTATCATCTAGCAGCTACTATCAAACGGAAAAAATTCTGTATTTCTGCTTTAAAGAATGATTGGGGGGAGGTTGTTACTGATCCGTCAGTTCTTAAAGGTATGGCCATCAATTTTTTCCGCAATTTGTATACTTCCGATTTGGGTGAGCTTTTGGATATTCCTTTCCAATATGCCCATCCTGTGCTCTCCACGACACAAATTGCAAAACTTGATAGACCATTTTCTCCAGAGGAGGTTAAGCTAGCATTGGACCAGATGGCGAGTGGTAAAGCGGCTGGTGACGATGGTTTTAATGTTGAATTTTATAAGAAGGCTTGGCCAATAGTTGGGACTCAGGTGATTGATTTTGTTCTTTTTTGTTTACAAGGCAATGAGCTCCCAAGCATGATTAATGAGACGGTTTTGGTATTGATACCGAAGGTGGCTACCCCTGAATTTATTACTCAATTTCGGTCAATTAGCCTCTGTAATGTGCTTTATAAGCTTATTACGAAGGTCTTGGTGAACAGGTTACAACAAGTCCTTACTTCTTTAATTGGACCAGAGCAGAATAGTTTTGTTCCGGGTCGGCAAATCACGGATAATGTAGTCATTTACCAAGAGGCTCTTCACACTATGGGGAAAATGAACGGTGGCAATAGATTTATGGCTTTGAAAATTAATTTAGAAAAAGCCTATGATAGGCTAGAATGGAGCTTTATTGATTGGAGCTTGGAGAAAGCTAATTTTTCCAGTTTATGGAGAACGAATGTGAGACATTGTGTTCATTCTGCTTCTATGTCAGTTCTTTGGAACAATGAGAAGTTGGAGTCTTTTTTGCCCACTCGTGGGATTCGGCAAGGCGACCCTTTATCATCCTATCTTTTTGTGCTTTGTGTGGAGCAACTTTCCAATATTATTAAACATTCGGTGAAACAAGGGGCGTGGCATCCACTTCCTATTTCCAACAATGGTCCGTTGGTTTCACATCTCATGTTCGCCGACGATATGGTATTGTTTGCTGAAGCTACGGAAGAACAGCTGGATGTTATTATTAATTGTTTAACTGTCTTTTGTAATGCTTCTGGACAAAAGGTGAATTTTTTAAAGTCAAGCCTTTTTGTTTCTCCGAATGTGAGTACATCTACAGCCTCTCGTTTATCCTCTAAATCAGGAATTCCTTTGGTCTCTGACCTTGGGCGTTATTTGGGTGTACCATCTCTTCATGGTAGAGTATCTCAGGTACAATTTCGTGGATTGGTTGATGATATGCGAAGCCGGCTTGCTGGTTGGAAGGCGGGTGCACTTTCTAGAGCAGGGAGAATAACGCTAGTCCAATCAGTCTTGAACTCCATTCCTATTTATACTATGCAATCTATTAAATTACCGGTGTCTATTTGTAAGGAAATGGAGCGGCTTTGCCGTAATTTTATTTGGCATGGTAACAGTGGGGATTCTGCTGTTTATCTGATTAATTGGCAAACTTTGCAATATCCAAAGCAAAATGGTGGGTTGGGCATTCAGAATTTTGGATTAATGAATCAAGCTATGTTGGGTAAATTATGTTGGCGGGCATTTATGAACCCATCTGACTTATGGATCTCATGTCTTCTTTGGAAATATAATAATGGTAGAATTTCTTGGAATCTTCGAGTACCTCTTGGTGCCTCTATGAATTGGAAGACTTTATGCTGGGGCCTCCAATTAGTTTCTAGCGGTGTTTCTATTGACGTTCGTAGTGGTACTGATGTTAAGTTTTGGCAAGATGATTGGCTTTCGGTTGGACCTCTTTTCTGATTGGTTTCTGCTCCTATTGATCCTTTGGAATTAGAGGTGGTTGTCAGATATTATTGGATCCCTGGATATGGATGGGATTGGAATCGGTTGTCTTTATGGCTACCTGATTTCGTTTTAGCATTTTTACTCCCCATTTGCCTACATGATGATGTTAACTCAAGGGATGGAATAATATGGAGACATTCCATTAGTGGACAGTATTCAGTTAAAACGGGGTACTCTCTTCTGGTAGAGAAATGTGGTTTACCAGTTGCCTTACCATTATGGAAGCTTATTTGGAAAGCAACTGGCACGCAGAGGATGCGGGTTTTTCTGTGGGAAGTTGCCCATGAGAAAATTATGGTCAATGTTCAGCGGTTTCGGAAAGGATGGATTAATTCAAACTTGTGTATGAGCTATGGTACTCAGTCTGAGTCGGTGCTACATGTTTTAAGAGATTGCAACTTTTTTAAGAGTTGCTGGCTTAATTTATTACCTGCTAGTGAAGTCCAAACCTTTTTTGGCTTCGTTGATATCCGCGAATGGTTGTCTTGGTGTCTTAAAAGCTCTTTTGTATTGGTGAGCTTCCCTGACCTGTGGTTTTTATGGTTACAGTTTGGTGGGCATGAAAATTTCGCAATGAACAGTCCTTCAATCTTGGGGTCCAAAAATCAGTTCCTCGCCCACTAATCTTGGGCAAGGCTAAGGAAATATATCAAGCCTGGAATGGTTATTTTCCTTCTTCTATTCAACGTCAATGTCGAGTGATTAGAGTGGCCTGGACCCCAGCAGCTATGGGATGGATTACAATCAACACAGATGGTAGTGTGCGTCAAAATTCAAGAGCTGCAACCTGTGCGGGTTCTTTTCGAGACAATTATGGTAAATAGCTACTTGGTTTTCGGTGTGTGTTGGGAGTTTGTGGTGTGGTTGAGGCAGAATTATGGGCCATATATCATGCTTTGAATGTGGCTTGGAGTAGGAGATGGCGGAAAATTGTTATCCAAACTGATTCTCAAGTTGCTGTTCAGCTTCTTCAAGGTAAGGCAATGGTGTTTATAGACTGCAGTTTTTAGTTATTAATTGCAGAGCTCTTATCCGGCGGGAATGAGAGGTTAAGGTCGTGAAAATATATAGGGAAGCTACTATGGTAGCGGATTATCTTGCGAATAGTGCGCATGGTGGAGTTTTTGGTATGAGTCTTATTGATTTGCCTTCATCTAGTATTAAACTCCTCTTAGATGCTGACTGTATGAATGTTTTTCATGATCGTATAATAAATTAAAGGGCTCTATTCCTCCTTTTCAAAAAAAAAATTAAAAAATAAGAAATTAAAATTTAACTAATTTAATCTAATATAATGTTATTTCGTATGCACATAATATATTAATTTATTATAAATTTTAATTTAAGATTAATTATAAATATTAATTATTATTTTATAATATATAATCTCCTTTAATTTCTTACGGACAATCCTTTTAACTCTTGTAAAATGAATTATTCATTTAAACTGTATTAATTTTGCAGAATATATAAGCCCTTGAATTTTAAAAATTTTAAAAAAAATGGCAAATGGCGTTTTTACTTTTAAGCCCTTAAAAAATATCCAAAAAATTATTTAAATCCATATTAAAAAAATTAGTCCAATTAAATTCCAAACATTTTAAAATAATCATTTAAGCCCTTGATTAATATTTAAACTCTTAACAAAATACTTAACAATCATTTTAACCTCATTTAATAAATAAATTTATTTTTGAAATTTTAATAATTAAGATTAATTTGTAAATAAACTATGTTAGTTTATATTGTTTATAAAAAATAATTTTATAAAATCTATAAAATAAATAAAATACTAGTAACCATTACAAACATTTAAATTTAATGTATTAAAAATATAAAGAAAATCCTTGATTTTAACAAACCTTAAAATCTCCATTACTTTTTTTAAGTATCATTAAAGAGTATTCATTATAACTCTATACGTAAAATAAATAATAAAAGTAAAAAAAAAATATTAAAATCTAATTTTTATTTTACAGCTTTTATTTGTTAATGTCAGAAAATATAAAATTATTTATTATAATTATTTTTTTTATATTTTCATGACTTTTCTTATTTATCTTATTAGCAGAGTGTTATTTGTAATTTTAATAATATTGTACATTTTTAAGTGATACTTTTAAATTTTTTTTTAAAAAAATCTTGACATTAAAATTTGATGTTTTGTTGATGAAAAATGAAAGGAAAAGATGGATATTTTTTTTAGTAAATGTTTGTTAATGTTAAATTTAAATTTAAATATTTATAAATTTTAATTAAATTTCATTTATTTTATAGATTTATAAAACTATTTTATTTATTCATTAACACTTGAAGTCATTTTTTTAAACAACTTTTAAAACTAAAATCAAATTTATTTATTTCATAGGATTATTATGTTAATTATGAAGGGTTTAATTTTTTTTGAAAAAATTATTATTTAGTTCTTATGGTATGGAGAATTTCATTAATTGGTCTCTCAATTTTTAAAATTGTATTAAAATATTTATGACATTTTAAAAAGTTTACTAATTAGTCTTTCTGTTTGTTTTATCTGTTAAATATTATAAAAAAGTCTAAAATTCCTTTAATACAGATGAACTAATTAGTAAAATTTTTAAAATTTGAGCAATCAACTAATAAATTTTTAAAATTATAAGAACTAAATAATAAAATATTTAACGATAAAATTAATGAAGACACTAAATAGTAGACTTTTTAAAATGTTATAAATATTTTAATATATTTTTTAAACTGATAAATTAATTAGTGAGTTTTTTCATATTATAAAGATTAAATAGTAATTTTTTTTATTTTTTTAATGAAAATTTTTTAATTTAACTGTTTAATGACTATTTAAAAAAATTTTAAAAATTTAAATGGACTATTTTTTTTTTTTTTTGAAAAGTACGTAAATAACTTTCTAAATATTTCTAAATGCTTAAAAGGGAAAGCGAGTTTAACCATTCCACTTGGGCAAAAGTGTTATGTGGATCAAAAAGCATTGCAAATTGATAAGCATACAAAACTTTATGTGCTTATTTTAAATGCCATGATTGATAAAAATAATAATTGAATTAATCATGTTAAAAATAATTTTATATAATCCTTAATATTTAATAATTAAATTTAAACAGATTTTATACTTTAATAATTAAATTAATTGATTATTTTACAAAATTATGACCACATCTTCAAAAATAGTTATTATATTTCTATATAATTGATAAATTGAAACAGAATCTCACTGCATCCCAGCTAAGTACAAATTTAAAAATAATAATAATAATAACAAAAGAACAAAAAAAACCAGTTATCCTCTTAATTATATAATATATGATAATAAAAATTAAAAAAAAAAAAAAAAAAGGGAAAGAGAGAGAAAAGAACCCAAACCCAGAAGAAGCTCTTAAGGACAAAATGGTCTTCCCAAACGAGTCCTATGGCTTGGAATAGTGAAGTGCCTTAGCCTCCCTTCTTGCTCCGTCAAGTACCCTTCACAAAGAAAAGCTTTAGAAAATTTATCTTCCACTACTCTATCCACATCATGAACAAACACATCTGTCTCTCCATTCTCTCTGTTTCTCGCCATCAACCCCGCCGTGTAAATCGCCGTCATCCTCCCCGGAGCCTCGTCGTGATACCCAGTTGGCGCATCTACCATGATCAAGTCCCATTCTATATCATACACATCGCTAGGGAACCCTTTGAGTGCAAGTTGACACTTGGAGAATCTTGGATCACTCACAATTTTGCATTCTTCCCCCATTCCAGTCTCCATCAATCCATCTGCTTGATGAACTTTGGTGTCGTAGCTCACATGGTAGGATTCTAAACTAGGTATTTTCTCCTTGATCTGCTTTATCCAGGACTTGTCTTCTTCGAGAAAAACTGTGCGGCCACCGTGGTTGAGAGATGTCCACATCAAGCTGTCATGGCCAAGGCCAAAGACGAGGAAGTTACAAGGCGATTTCTTCTCCAGAACTCTTAAGGTAACTGAAATTTCTTTCAGAGTTTGTTGTGGAGTGATGTTTGTTGTTACATAGTGAACGAGAGAATTGGCTAAGGAAGGTGGGATTTTGTTGCATGTTGGGTTTAAGGGAAGAGATGGACAGGAAGAGGAAGGTTCTTGATCATCTGAGTTGAAGCTTGTAGAATTGGCTAGGTTGGTTTCTGGTATAGGTGATGAATTTGGATGAGACGATGTGAAATTTGACCAGATGATCAAGAGAAAAAGAGAGAAGAAGAAGAAACATAGGAGAAGTAGCTTGATGTTAATTGAAGATTGAGTTTTGGACCTCATAGCTCTGAAAGTGTTTGATGAATTTCTTGAGAGAGAGAAAAGCAAACAGCTGTGAGATCAGTTTCGCAAAGAGTGAGCTTTGATCTGCCTTTTAGAAAGAAATGTGGGGAGGACGTGGAAGGAGAGGAGACAATGACATTATTAATTTTTGTTTTTTTAGCAGAATGTAACTGAAAGGGGTTGTGAACTGAGGTTTGATTAGATTTAGCAAAACTACATTTCAAAAAAAAAAAAAAAGCCGATTGGTGAAAAAGAAAATTTTTTTTTATTATTTTTATAATTAAAGAGACGTATATACATGAATAAAAAAATATAATCTTAAAAATGAAGCAATCAATATTTTTAAAAAAAATTAAAAAATGAAAAAAAATCTTAGACAAGAAGCAACAGAAATGATAGGGAAGCTGAAGAGGTGATGCAGACAGGAGAGCAACTAAACTTGTAATTGGTACAGACAAATAAGGTTGGTAGATCTGTCATTGTTTTTCAATATTTAATTTTTTTATGTTCGTTGATTACTTCTTTTCATTTGATCAAGAATCTTTTTTTTTTTAATATATGAATGATAAAAGAAATATTAATTAATTAAATCTCACCTAATATTTTTAAATATATGGATTTCAACTTTCCATTTACAATATTATATAAGTTTCTTACTATCAAAATATAAATTCTAAATTACAATACAAATTATCTCCTTATATAATTTATAAGAATAATAATTCGCACTCACACGTGCATTTAAATAAATATAAGAGAAAGATTTTAAGTTCTATTTTATCAATTTTCGATTTTTATTTTTTAAAAAAAATAATTCAGAATTTTATTAAAACTATTTTTTTAATTAAAATTTTGAGTTTTTTCCTAATAAAAAATAAATATTTTAATAAATTAGTTAGATTAGTGATTTTTTTAAAAAAAAATTGTTGGATTATAAATAGCATAATTTTTTATCCCAATCATGGAGTCATGGGTTGGTGTTGGCAGTTGGCAGGGCAATATATGCGCTGGCTTCAAAGATTTTCAAAGTATTGCAAAAGGAATATCAGGTGGTTATAAGTTACAATTTTCTTTAAAAAAAATGTAAGGATTCTTATCTAATTTTATTAATAAAAACATAAAATTGAGATTAAATTATTTAAAAAAAATACAAATTTTATTATTTTTTAAAATCTCAATTTAGATTTTTAACACAATTTTGTAATTCTATAAACAAGCTCAACTCAAAATTTAAATTAACTTTGTTAACGAGGACAAATGGAGATATGTGTTAACCTCACAAGAATAATAACAAAACCTAAGATAATTACATGAAAAATTAAATCTTATTTATTAAGAATATTTTAAGTTACCTTTAAACCTGGTTTGAAATAAAAAAATTATAAAAAATTAATTTAATTAATTTTTTTTATTTAAAAATTAGATAAAATTACCTCAAATCGGTAAAATTTGTTATAATTATATTCACATTTAAAATTTGGATAGGAGAGAGAATAACACAGACTAGCAATATTATGTAAATAACAT
Source organism: Manihot esculenta (assembly GCF_001659605.2). Classification (NCBI taxonomy): domain Eukaryota; kingdom Viridiplantae; phylum Streptophyta; class Magnoliopsida; order Malpighiales; family Euphorbiaceae; genus Manihot; species Manihot esculenta. The sequence goes on from NC_035178.2 coordinate 12,915,203, forward strand.
TATTATACACATATGTCTCTAGATTAAAGCTGTTGATAAAAAAATTAAAATTTTTAACTATTTTTATAATTTAATTTAAAATTTTAAAAATTAATATAATTTAACTCAAAATATTTAAATTTATTTATTTTTATTATTAAATTTCTAAAATTCTATTATTATATTTTATTTTTATCTGTTTGTTACAATAAATCATAACATGTCTTTTTTATTTTTTAATTATAGCTCTCTGAATTTTTCTAGATTTTAATTATGTCGATTCTTAATGCAATATACGTGTTTATTATTGAGTTGTTAATAGTATAATTATAGATAATAAGATTATAATTTTTATTTTTTATTATATTAATATATTTTCTTATAATAAATAATACAGTAAAATTTATTATAATAAATATCTTATAAAATATTTAATAAGAAATCAATAAATATAAAATTTATTGTAATTTTTATTGCAATCGGTAGTAAATAAAAAGAAATTAATGTTGTGATTTTTTAAACTGGCGAAATGAAAAAAAAAAATTAGAGATTTTAAATTAAAATACACCAATTTTTAAAGATTTAAATTAAATTATAAAATAATAAAAAATTTTAAATTTTTTATATCAATAACGTTTATGTGATATATTAATATAATAAAATAACACACATGCTATTATCCCTTAGCAAAATACACTCTCTCTCATTCATAATTTAAATTTGAATATAACTATAACAAAATTTTGTAATTTTAGATAATTTTATTAATTTTAAAATTTTAAATTAAATTATTAAATAATAAAAAATTTTAAATTTTTTATATGAATAAACTTATATTATATTATTTTAAATAATCAATTAAATTAAGGATAGATATTACTTTAGTGGCCAAATTGTAGGGAAAAAGAAAGCTAAACCTTTGAAACTTTTGTTAATTATAAATCAATTGTTTTAATTTATCAATTTTATTTTAATTTTAAATGTTTATAATAATTTTAACCACTCAACAATTGAGAATTGAAGAGCCTTCACAACTTATCAATTCAGCTATCTGACTAATTGGTCTGTAGAGACGAGCATTGAAAAAAAAAAAAAATTTAATTCATTTAGAAATTCATTTCAGTATTTTATTTTTGAATTTTTATTTTTAAAAATTTTAATTTTTGATTTTTAATAAATAAATTAATAAAATTAAAACTAATCGATTAGTGATAATAATATATTATTTTTAATAATAATAAAAAAATTAGATCATAAAAAATTAAAATATTTTAATTAATTTTTAAAATATTAAAAATAAAATAATAAAAAATAAAAATTTTATTAAAAAATTTAATGGATTAAATGGAATTAAATTAAATTAAATTAAATTAAATCAATTTTAATTTAAAATCTATTTAATTTAATTTTTATATACACTATCATTTTAATTTTTAATTAATTTAATTTAATTTTAAATTAAATCCAGCAAATACTTACCTTAAATATAGGGTCAAAAATGACTAAAGTACAAATATACAAAACTCACTAGAAAATGGCCTTTTAAAGACATTGAGACAAATAATGCTAATAACTATTTATTTGAGACGAAAATTTATTAGTATTTAAAAGTTGTATTATTTATTTTTAATAATAAATTTTTTATTCGCCTTTGAATTTTATATAATTTATTTTTAATAATTAACTTTTTAAAATAAAATTTATTAGTCTCTAAATATTAAATTTATTTATTTCTAATAATAAATTTTCTAAAATAAAAATTTATTAGTCATTAAATTTTATATAATAATTAACTTTTTGAAAAAAAACTTATTATTTTCTAAATATTAAGTTATTTATTTTTAATCTGGAGTTTTTTAGACAAAAATTTATTAATATTTCCATATTATATTATTTATTTTTAATAATAAACTTTTGTGAGATAAAATTTTATTAATATTTTCAACAAGTGAAATTATTTTATATAAAAAACTAAAGTATTCTTTTTAGCTAAGCAAATTAATATTTTTATTACTTTATTTAATAAAATTAGTTTCTTTTTTCGAAAGCAATATTTATTTTGAATTTCACTTTCCTCTATTTTTTCAAAATATATTTTTAAAAACTTATTTATGAAAGTACATTATTTTTTTTGTTTAAAATTAAAAATTTTAAAATAAATTATATAAATACCTCTAAAAATTTAGGGTACAAAGGAGATTTTTTTTATTATACCAAGTAAAAGAGATTTTTTTATTATACCAAGTAAAATTATGTTAATTTTATTGTATTAAATTTAAGTAATAAATATTGACTTATTTAGGTTAAAATTAGAAAAAAATATTATTTAATTTCTATATTATAATAAAATTCATTAATTAGAGTTTAAAATAATGATACAATATGATAAGTTAATTTATGTAGGCAGCTCCAATTTTTAATTTTATAATTTTAATTATGATAATTGTATATCTTAAATTTAATTTGATCGTAAGTGTATTTAAGTAAATTTGAGAGGTTTCAGATTTTATTGCTTCAATCTCTAATTTCTATTTTAAAAAAAAAATTACAATTAATACAATATTTTAATATTATGTTAAAATTGACGAAATTAAATTTATGATACATAATTGAAAATATGAAAATTTTTTACTTATTTTGACCATTTGACAAACTTTTATCAGTTTTATTATGAAAATTTATTAACTAATTTTTTTATTATAAAAATATATTAAATACTCAGAAAATTTTTTAAAAAATATTAATTAATTTATCTATTAATTTTAATATACTCAGATTAAATATTAAAATATTTAATGATTAAAATTAATAAATAAACTAATTAATATATTTTTTAAAATATTAAAAATATTTTAATATATTTTTTAAAATCGAAAATAAACTAAATGAAAACTCTCCATATATATCAAAATTAATAAATTTGATAATATTAATTTTATTTTCTTTAGGAAAAGAATAGAATAATAAATAGATTATATAATTAATTTTTTATATATTTAAAATAGTTATAAAAATGTAATTTTTATCTGCATAAATTAATTTTAATGTGTTAAATTAAAATTTTAAAATAATCAGAATAGTTTATTTATTATTTTTATTACTTTCTCTAAGTCTCTTTATTCTAATAATCTTTAACATAATATTTTAATTTATAAATATTAATTATTTTCAACATCATTTTACTTATACTTTTATAGTTAAATTTTATATATTAATTATAATATTATATTTTTATTAATTATTCTTTTTCTAGGAATTGAAGTGAAAATATTATTTTTATTTTTATTTTATTTTATATATAATATTTTAAATTTTGTTGTTATAAATTGATTTTTATATATATAAATAATAAATAAAAGATTGATTAAATTAATTATATATTTAAATTTTACATATATAATATTATAATTTTAATAACTATAAAAATAAATTATAAAATATATACTCTTATATTTATAACAAAAAATATAAATATAAAGTGTTTTTTTATAGTATAATTTTACATTATATTTGAAATGTTTTTTCTATTTTAATTTGTATTTTTTTAAATTTTACTTTTATAAATTAGTTTATATATGTATAAATAATAAGTTAAATATAAACTGAATTTTCATATATAATATTATAATATTATAATTTTAATACTTTATTATAAAATTAAATTATAAACATATATCATAATCTTTATAATAAAAATATAAATATCTTATAATATAATTTTATATTATATTTAAAAGTGATATAAAAATATACGTGCACGTTAAATAAAATTAGTTTCTTTTTTGTAAAATTGTATATTTTTTAAATATTAATTCAGATTCTTTTATGTGTATTACTATATTTGGTTAAAATTATTAATAAGGATCTATTATTAATATTGACTAGATTTATTAAAAAAATTTAAATATATGCCTTAAAATATATAATTTTTTGAAACGAGAATTAAAAAAATAGAACTTGAAATCTCTCAGATTTACTCAAAATGCATTTGCTAACAGATTAAATCTGTAAGTGCTTAAAATATATAATTATTAGTTGGAGTTTACGCATATTTTTTAATTAAATTAAAAATATATATTTTTTTCTATTTTAGAAATTTATGAATTGATATTTTATTTCTTAATTTTTATATATTTTTTATTTAAATTAATACATATGTGTCATTTATTTACTTTTTTCACAATAATTAAATTATATAAACATTCCTCTAATTATACTCTAAAAATACTTAATTAATTCTTATAGTTTTAATATCTGATTAAACTCTTTATTCGTTTTTCCCCTAAGCCTCAATGAGCGAAAATTGAAAATATAAAGCACCGGGAATATGAATATCCCGCTTATGGAAATAGTAGCTCTGGAAACGGGTTTCTATTTGGGGCACTCGTATCACAATAAAAACTCTCTCTGTCGAGAGCAGCAGCCGCCAGGCAAGAGAGGAAGCATGAAGTTTGCGGTGAAGGCATGGAGCAACGGCGGCAAGGCTCGGACAGGAGTTCTCTATCTGGGCACTTGTCCTTCCCCTTTAGAAACTCCTGCCCTCCTTCTTTCTACGCGAAAAGGGTTGCCCCATTTTATCTCACCTGACCTCCTTCCTTCTCTTCCTCACCCTGACTCTTTTCTCCTCCAAGTTAGTCCCCTTCACTTGTGAGTTGCCCATGACTCTTTTATTTGGTTATTATTGTCTTTTGCGTGTGGTTGGAAAATTAAGTTTTTGATTGTAATGTCTAGAAGCTGTTTGTTGTTGTGCTTATGTGAGATAAAGGCATGCCCTTTATCAGGTATTATTATTCATATCGTTAGAGTGAATGAAAATCAGGTATTATTATTCATATTGTTAGAGTGAATGAAAATTGCCATTGGGTACTAGTCTGGTTTTGAACGCTGCATTCCTATTCCCTCCTGTTTTAATGGAGACAGTATGAAGTATGAACGTGCTTTGCCTTTCTACTTCGGACTTGATTGATTTGAGCAATTATGTGTGTGTATATGAATATGACTATTCTATACAAATGCATATGCAGTCTTGGTGCTTGTGATTGGTGTTGGTTATGTTAGAATAAAGATGGAAGCTTTGGTGCCTTGGTCAACTGCTAACATTAATGTGATATGGGACAAGCGAGATTGGTGGTTCTTTTATGATTTTGGTGTCATAAACTCTATATTATTTCTTTTTGTGATGGCGAAGGTTTTCATTCCTATAAGTCAGTTAGGACAGCATCAGACTAGATGTGGTATATGATATTATTAACACATTAACAGCTTATAGGATCCGCCATTTTTATGAATATGTGAGAATGTGACTGTATTTATGGATTTTTTTTTCTCATTTTTGTGATTGTTGGGATCATGACATTAAATATAGCAGCAAATTCTATCTGCTATATTTGTATTCTCAGAATTCTAGTTATTCTGGTCCAGGAAATGGTTGTTGGCCCTGTTTAGGAGCTTCTTAAATAGCAATGCACATGTGATTTCTCTCTCGCCATAATATCCATCTTTTCTTCAATTTAAGAAGAAAGCAGTGTGGTCATCTCTTTGACCTTTTTAAACTGGAATGTAAGAGGTAATTAATTGCTTGCCTAAGAAATCCTAATATGGCCAGGTGCTCTTGTCTTCATCCAGCAATTCTTGTTTGGAAAAAAAAGCAACTCTAAGAGCATTGTTGAGTCCTATGGGTTTTAGGTATTTATAATGACTATATTACTTCATGAAGTGTATGAGACTTGTTTTAGGTTGCCATGATATTATCTTTTTCACTCTCACATATTGGATGTCTGAGAGTGTAGTAGGCCGCAGAAAGTGCTGTCATGAATCTGATCTATGTTCCTTTTTCAGTCAAATGTTGTCCACTTATTTTGCAAGCGTTTTTCCCTCTTCTTCACCCAGTCGGGGCCCGTTTCCTTTTTGCTTACAATGAAATGAAGAGAAATGAAATATAATAGAATAGTCAATTCTATGAAAATTTATTTAGTTATTGAATGACATTTATTGCGTCATTCATATTGCAGCTTGGAGGGCCCTTCAGTGACGACAATATCAAACATTGGAGGACTCCATCAAATGCTTAGATTGCATGATTATGCATTTGCTGCTGTGGCAAGGGATTCCATTCAATGTCTTCCAGAAAGTGACAGCACTAATAAACTTGGAGCATCTTTTGAGACTCCTTGTGGTCGTCGTTTGGTAATTTGGCTTGCTTGATTCCTAAATGTTTCAATATCACATGCTAGTGGTATTTTTTCCCCCATTTTTAGCTAATTTTATCTATAGCAGGAAATTCTGTGTGTATTTCCATGTTGGTCATGTATTGCAGATTAAACCTGCAGAATATTTGCAAATGATTTCTTCCATGAGGCCGAACATATGGGCCGCATTGGCTGATGAAGTACCTGCATGGGTATCTGATAAGAGGAACAAGACTTCGGTGGATCGAACTATAAAATGGCTTGATGAATGCATAGAGCTTAGCCCGGTAAAAACCTACATGTGCTCCTTTTGGCTTTAAATTGTTGTGTTGTCCAAAATTATGTATCTGTGAAATAAAACTGCGGATTTTTCTGGATGGTTTGTGTTAATCATAATATTACTGTAGCCTTGGAGGAACTTGACATTTGCAGGAGATGAACACACACATGTCTTGTTCTACGTGAAATAAGATGGATGATTAGGCTTCTCTTAAGTTGATTTGAATTAATTATTGTTGTTGCAGTCAACAAGAAGCTCCAAGAAAAATAAAAGTTTTGAAATACATTATAAATTTGGAGTTCTGATGTAGATAAAAAATGAAGGGCATAGTTTGTATATCACTGAGTACTTTCTTGTCATCGGAGTCTATTATTTATGTTTGAGTACTTCACTCTCTCTTTCTCTCAATGCTACTCAGCTGTATACTTTCACCAATTATCTTAGAAGCAAATTATCTATGCATATATTATTGCTCTCTAGATGCTCACTGCAAATTTCTTGGTAGTTTTGATTCTGTCACATGTAGAAGGAATAAATAGTAAGATAGGCTTTTGGAGGGAAAAGTTGTAACTGCTGTAACTGAATAAGGAATTTGGAGGGAAACAAATGTTAGTTAGAAGATAGTTACTCATGTACATGTATAAAGGAGAGAACTCTCACCTATAAATGGCATTCGAGAATGATCAATCCTATCTCTTCCTACCTTCTCATCTCCCTCTCATTCACCTCCCTTCTCTAATTCTTTCCTCATCTCCTTTCTGAACTCTCTTCTCATCTGAATCTGTTCTCTTCTCATCCTCAATTCCTCTTCCTTTCCTCATCCCCATTTCTATTCTTAGTCTTGTGCTAACAATTGGTATGAGAGCTTGTTTCCAAGTGGGCTAGGGCTGCAAATTGGTTTTTCCGACTTGCATCCATATCCAGATTCAGGCCTGTTGTTCTCTCTTTTTCACTTTCCCTCTAATTCTTTTTTTTTTTCTTCCCTGAGATTTCTTTCCTTCTTTCCCTTTATTTTCTTCTTTTTCTTGATAAGCCCTGTTTCTTCTTCTTCTTCCTCTTTCTTCCTTGAATTATTGAGCCAAATTCTTTATTCTTTAATTGATTTCTGGTTCTTTCTTTTATTATCTCCTTTAATTTTTAACTTCCTCATTTTCAAGGAACATTTTCTTGAATGTGTTGAAATTTCCATCTAGGGTTTTTGCTGAAATTGATATTTTTTATGCAATCTCCTCATCCTTTCTTTTTTCTTCTTCCCCAATTCTTTTCTCTGCCAGGGTTCCCTGACATGGTGCTGAATTCCTTTTATTGATTCTTGTTTCTTCCTTAATTTCTATTGGAAACAAGAATATAGTAAGATTTTCAGATTATGGAAACACAATCTTGGGAACAAAAGCTGCTGGATTTGGAACAATGCATTTGTGAAATTATTGAGAGAGCATTTAAAGGATACGAGGAGAGGTGGACAAAATATGGAGAAATGGGAGATATAGCGTGAAGAGAAAATGGGTAAATTGAAAGAATCAAACCCAAGGAAAATGGAAACTATTACGACAGATGCTATTTCATTCCAAAAAATAGAGGAGCGAGTGTCTATTAAGGATGTCAACATAGCAAAGGATGTTAATATTGTTGATGATAGGGAAGAGAAAGAGGCTGTTATTAGTGGTGGTGGAGAGGATGCATCTTGGGAGAAGCAATTTATGTTGGTCCAGGCTCCTGTAAGTACTATTTTGCCCCCAAGGAGTTTCAAGACAAATGGATTCTCCATGGAGAAGTTTGGCGAGTATGCAGAAGATGTAAATGGTAATTATGCTTCTGCTGTAAATGATTCTGTTTCTCTTAATGTCCCCAAATTTATCATATTGATGGTCAAAAAGGATGAGAAGCCTACTTTGCCAAAGCAAGAGACAAGTTCGAAGGTTACACACATAAAATGCAATTCAAGGTATTCTAGTGAGGAGCAATTTTATCAAGATTAGAGTCTTGCAACAAGTGTGGAGCTGAAATTGACACAGAGTGTGTTCTATTCATGCGTACTTTCATGGAAGATGGAGTCATATTTGTGAAGTAAGGTTTCTAGTGCAGGATGGCTTGGGTACTTTCAGCTGTGGTAAGGTGGCTGGATCTAATAGGATTATGGACAAAAATCTGAAATAAAGGAGAGTGAAATCCTTCCCTTGTTTAGTTTCAGCAGTTTGGGGGGGTCTTGGGTTAAATGGTTATCTTTGTCAATACTTCATAGATAAACCCTGATTTTCCTACTCCACTCTAAGTAATTGGGCGCTTTCAACTTATGTTCAATAATTTTAGTAGGTATTGGAATAATTTCAGTAACATAGAACTTACTATTAGTGCACATTTCCAAAAATCCAAGAGAGTAAAAACCTTCAAACAGCAAATAATTGCACACAAGACAATGAAAAAGGTAGGACCAAACAAACTCAACACCAACCTTAAACCAGAAACAAAATAAACAGAGAGTCAATAGTACCCAAAAACTAGATTGAGAAACACCCGCTCCAGCAATGTTGAATGACAGAAGTGGCACCACACAGCAGCTGGAAACAGCCAGGTGACATCGGAGAAGGAACTGGAGGTATGCCAGAGCCGCCATGCACCCTTACATGCTGGTGCGTGGAATCTGCAACAGGATACAACAGTAGCACGTGAGGCCCACTCGCGGACGGTCCGGTTACTGTTTTTCAGGGGTGGCTGGAAACTTGGTGGCACTCCTTTATTGACGGTCGGTGAGACGAAAAGGTCATTGGAATTGGTGAACCAAAGAAACAGTACCTTGGGTAAAACTGACACAGAAACCAAAGTATTCAAATGAGTCGAGAATTCTCTGATACCATGTAAAAATGCAAGAGATTGAAAGGATTTTCTGTTATTTCATTATGTGAATAATAGTGATATAAATACAAGTCAAAAGGTTTTTGGGTATTGAAATATTCTACATTTTTAGATAAAATCTGCTCTTATATTAAATCTTATAATCATGCTACCTATTATGGTAAGTCAATCATCTAGAAGCTGTACGTACTCTAACAAATAACAAGCTTGAGCTGCAGCGCTGCTCTATTTTGATAGTACCATCAGATTCACAATCTCAGTGGCATAGAAACCACTAAAAATAAATCTTAGTATTAAATTCTTTGATTGCTTCATTATAAAGGGGATAGTGCCATAGAGGGTTGTGACATTCAACATTGATGAGCCATGCATGTATTTGCTTTTCTTTTTAAATAACTTGAAGTCAGAGATATTTGTTGAGCCTGTTAATCAATGTGTGAACTTTATAATGGTTCTCTTTATATTATTCATACAATACAACTCTCTCACAATCTGGAAGTATGAAAAGGAAGTGTTTGTGTGTTGGTTGTGTATTAACTGTTAAATTTTAGCAAGGAGGGGTGGTTTTTGGAGCTGTTGTTGGAGGATCTAAAGTAGACGAACGGAAAAGATGTGCTCAAGAAATAGCCAAGAGAAATGTTTCAGGTATAGTCTTTAACTTGATGCTTTTCTTACATTATCCAATTGGAATATGCATGAGGAGCTGGAAAATTAATATGCAATATGCAATTGGTAGCCCGTCTTTTGGAGGTTTTCTTTTCAACATTGCTTTTTCTGTACTGACCTAACAGAGCAACTTCAAGTATCTCTGTTAAATGTAGACTACCAGATATTATCATCGTGTTAATTATATATTTTAAACTTTTTGATTGTGGACTTGCTACCTTTTGTAACCTCACTGCAAATTGACTTCTTTTAGATTGTTATCAAAATTTTGCCTTTGGAAGGGAGATCTTTCTCTCGAACTTATGTGGTGTATGCAAAGTATTTACGATCCCTGAGGTTTACTTTACTTGTATTCTTGACCATATTAATTTATTTTCCAAAATATTTATTTGACATATTGGGTTCTCTTATTTGTTTAAAGATAAATTTTGTTACTATGCCTTATGTTTTCTTATAAAGGTAAATTACACTATAGTCTATGAGTTTTAACGTAACTAATGGATCGGTCTCTGTATTTCTAAAATCGAACACTTAAATCTCTATATAATTAATCCATCCAAATTGAAGCTTATAATTAACCGGTCAAAGGAAGAATAAACATTTCAAATACCTAAAATATCCTCATGAACACTTAAATCCTTTCCCATATAGATGAGAATTTTATATTGTGTAAACTATATTTTGGCCCCTAAGTTTTAGCATATTTGATGGATCAGTCCTTATATTTTTAAAACTAAATCCTTGAATTCCTCCATATTTAATATGTTTAAAATTATAGTACTTCCATCCATTATAGACATTAGTTCAAGTGGATGGTTAAGCATATTCTGAAAGTACAATTTCTTCCTAAAATACTCTTTATAAAAATTTACAACCTATTTAAAGGTTACTTGATACCACTTAAAACTAGTTGAAGCTATAAGTATTTTCTAAAATTTCGAAATTATAAGTGTTGAAGTATTTTAATGAATAGAATTTGAAGAACAAAAAGTGTTAAAAATTAGTTAAATGAGATATTATAGACAAAAAGTTAATGGGGATTTAAGTGTTCTTTTAAATATAAAATGAAGGATCAAAATATTTAAATTATAATAGATGAGGACAAACTAATTATAGAGAAATTTAAGTGTATGATTTTAAAAATATAGGGACTAATCCATTTAAAAAGGGTAATAAAGACATTTTTATACTTTTAAAATGGATGGAGGGACCTCGAATTTGGACGGATCAATTATAGAGGGATTTAAATGTTCGGTTTTAAAAATATAGGGACTGATCTGTTAATTATACTAAAACTCAAGGACCAAAATATAATTTACTCTTTTTATAATTAACAAATATTCTAAAATGTGTAACCTAACCTTTCATTTATTTAATTTACTCTTCTTATAATTAACAAATATTCTAAAATGTGTAACCTAACCTTTCATTTATTGTGTGAATAGAAATTTTGTTTGATGACTTTAATCCCTTTTGTATCCATATCAAGAAGCATAAGTAGTCAGAGGACTAAAATATATATAATAATTTTTCAAAGAATTGCTGACAAAAGTTGACAAAAGTTGAAGATGACTGATTGTTTTTTCTTGTTTTAGCTACGCTGCTCATGAAATCTTCTCCATAACCAACCTCCCATTGGTACAAGAGTTTTTTATTACGTAACTGCTCCGAGAAGAATACTATATTAGCAATATCTCTAACCTCTTCTAATGAGCACATACAAAAGGAAACTGAAAAAGAACAACATGTTAGAGGAAGGGGCAGAATCATGAGGAAAGTATATTCTATAAGACCCAAGATGTCATTAGATGAGCTGGCGTAAATTCTATTATACCAGAATGCATGAAGTATGTGAGAAGGGCATCAATTATGTGTATAAATAATAGAGTATGATAGAAGGAGGGTATATAGGAATTTCTGTCCTATTAGCAGTTCTCTATCAGGAGAGATTGTTTACTCTCTATCCATTCAACCATTCCCAACATTGTTTACTCTCTGTATCCATTCAACCATTAATAGAAATTCTTCCTTCTAGTGATCTCTCTTCTTTCTCTTACTGTCTTTAACCATAAAAATTCCTTTCTCTATCATTTGGTCCGACCTGCTGGACGAATGCCCCAAACTAGAATGGAAGCCAGACTTGAGTCGCTAGAGAGGAATATGTCCATACTTGAAGATGGCTTTTCCAAACTCAAAACCGATAATGAAACTGTTCATTTCAAATTGTCCTCTATTGAGTCCTTATTATAGACCCTCCTTTGCGGCAAATTTGTGGTTGATGAAGGAGAAGTGTTCACTTAGCTTACCCTAAATATTCTCACTCCTCAACCAAACACCCTCCACTCTTTTATCTTCTTCATCTGCTCCATTCTCAAAGATCTTGGAGATACCCAGTTTCAATGGTATTGATCCCATTGTGTGGCTTGCTAGGGCTGAACAATACTTCGAATTAAATCGCATTCAGTCGGAGTTTAAGGTCATGATGGCCATGGTCTGTACGGAAGAAGGTGCTCTCCGTTGGCTTCACCATCAACAGCCACACCTCACACTTAGGAACAATTTTCCTTAGAATTTGTGAATCGTTATAGTGCTAATTTGATGATGAGTCCTTTTGAAAGTCTTGCCGCTGTGAAACAAATTGATTCAATCGATTCCTATATTGATGAGTTTGTGACGAGGGCTACTTAGGTTTCTAGCCTCTCTGATTCCCCATTCATTGGGTTTCTTCCTCAATGGCTTACGTGGAGAGATTCGTGTTCGGTTGTGCAGCTAGGATACTGTCGATCTCTCTTAGACGATGGTTTTAGCTCTAAAAGTGGAACGAGAATTACAGGTGACATTTCCTCTCCTCTTCACACCTCAGCCTTCTCCTAGGCTTGGGTATCGACCCACCTTTTCTTCACCAATCACTTCTTCTCACCCCACTCCTTTCGGCCCATCGCCACTCCAACCCAAGCCACCTGATAAATCCAAATCCTTTACCACCTGTCCTCTCTTTTCTTCTTCCACTGCTTCTAGCAAATCAAACCCTCCTCTTGAACTTGCCAAACCCAGAAATACCAGTTTTATCTCTAACCAAGAATACAACGATCTCCGTTCTTGGATATATTTTCGCTGTAAACAATTGTACTCTCCCTTATACTAATGTCAAAATAAATCCTTGCGCATGGTGATTGCAGTTGATGATGATACCCAGATGAATGGCGCAATGTTGGATTCCATTCCGGAGCTACCATCTGCTACTTCTCTTGAGATCATTGAGTCTCACTTTGCTCAATTGGATCTCTCTTTTTGGTGGGTGGAATTTCTCATTGGAAAACAATGAAGATGCATGGCCGGATAATTGATACACAAATCATCCTCATGATTGACAGCGGTGCTAGCCACTGTTTAGTTTCTAAAACCTTGGTGCAGAAGCTCTCCTTACCGGTTCAATTCACTTGTCCTTTCAGTGTCAAAATTGGGGGATGGGCGATGCCTCACATCTTCGGGTTATTGTCTGACGCTTCGAATCAAGGTGGGTTTCTTATCTATTGCACCAGATTGTTATGTATTTTCCTTAGGTGGTGTTGATGTAATTTTGGGGATTTCTTGGCTCGAAACGCTGGGAGATGTTAAGGTCAATTGGCAACGGCTCACCATACGGTTTCGTCATAATGGAGTTTTTGCAACCTTATAGGGTAACTCATCTTTAGTTTGCGCTCCTGTTCCTCAACACTCCTTGCACCAATTAGCAGACATTGAATATGCGTTACTACTCGGGAATTGTACTATTTCGAAGGCAACCTCTTTCAATGCTTCTTCCTTTCTTTCAGACCCCCAATCTCAACAATTATATGCCCTAATAAGCCAATTTCCAACAGTATTCTATGATGCTATTGGTCTTCCCTTTATCCGGCATTCTAATCATTACATTCCTTCACAGCCAGGGGTGGTGACTTTTATTTCTGTCAGACTGTATCGCTACAGCCATGACCGAAAGGATCAGATAGAGAAGATGGTCTCTGAAATGCTTGTTGTGGGTATTATTGGGGCAAGTTCCAGTCCTTTCTCCAGCCCTGTTTTGTTGGTACGCAAGAAAATTGGTAGTTGGCAATTCTGTGTGGACTATCGTCAACTCAACAAAGCAACCATACCACTACGATATCCCATCCCTGTTATTTAGGAACTTCTTAATGAGCTCTATGGTGCTTCTTACTTCTCTAAGATCAATCTTCGTTCTGGTTATCATCAAATACGGGTCAAGGACGCAGCTATTCTAAAAACAGCTTTTCGTACACATTATGAGTACTATGAATTTGTTGTAATGCCATTCGATTTTACCAACGCTCCAACTACCTTCCAAGCTACCATGAATGATATCTTTCAACCGTATTTACGTCAGTTTGTTCTGGTTATTTTTTATGATATCCTCGTCTATAGCCAAACATGGGAGGCACATCTTCATTATTTACAGCTACTTTTGCAAACACTCCATGATCAAAAATTTTCTGCAAATTAAGGGAAGAAATCTTTGGAATACTTAGGTCATATCATTTCTTTCAATGGTCGTAGCTATGGATCCCAGTAAAATATTTGCTGTGATGCGTTGGCCAATTCCTAAATTTATCAAGAGTGTTCGGGGATTTCTTGGTCTCACAAGCTATTTTCAGTGGTTTATTCATGATTATGGAACGATAGCCTAACCTTTAATGCAACTCACTACCAAAGAAGCTCAGCAGAATTTCCCTTGGACTCTTCTGGCCCAATCTGCATTTGATGCTCTGATTGTGTATTGGAAAGACATGTTTTAAGAAATTCTTTTAGAGATGTAACGCTAGCAATATCACTTCCTATGATAACAATATCATCCACATATACTACAAGCAGAATTACTCCACTATCAGAATTTCTATAAAACATTGAGTGATCATACTCACTCACCTGCATTCCAAACTGTTGGACCACCTCACTAAACCTATCAAACCATGTCTAAGGACTCTGTTTCAAGCCATAGAGGGATTTTCGAAATCTACAAACCTTACCTAACTGCCCTTGAGCAACAAAACTAGGTGGTTGCTCAATATACACTTCCTTCCGAAGATCACCATAAAGAAAAACATTTTTGATATCCAGTTGATGCAAGGGCCAATCATGTGTAGCTGCCAAGGAAATAAATAATCGAACAGATGTGAGCTTGGCAACTGGAGAGAATGTATCAGAATAGTCAACTTCATAAGTTTGAGCATAATCTTTGGCTACTAAATGAGTCTTGAGGCGAGCAACAGATCCATTACGGTTTACTTTCATCGCAAACACCCATTTGTACCCAATAGCCCGCTTTTCTGGAGGCAAGGACACCAACTCCCAAGTACCATTAGTGTTTAGGGCTATCATTTCTTCCATTGCAGCACGCCAACCAGGATGAGATAAAGTCTCAATAATAGTTTTGGGGACTGAAATAGAATCTAAAGTAATGGCAAAAAAATGAGAAGAAGACGATAATTGACCATAAGAAACAAAAGACGAAATAGGATGAGTGCAAGTACGTCTACCTTTGCAAAGGACAATGGGCAGATCCAAGTCAGACGTTGAAGGATCGATGGGCGCAGGGTCCGCCGATGAAGAAGCTGGTAGCGGAACAGAGTCAAAGTGTGTAGGCAGAGCAAGGACTGTCACAAACTATACCTTTTTAGACATATCAAGACTAAACAATTTTCTTTATCTGTAAATACCAAGTTTTAGGTAGTCCAAGTAAATTTTATATAGCGATTAAGGTAAATGTAAGATTTTAAACCAAAATTTTAGCAGAGTCTCATCTTTTCCATCAACATTTCAACCTGTAGCATATATGAAAAACACATGCAACATTATCAACTGTTAATGACAGCTTACTATTCTTTGATTTACATAACCTTCATAACTCACTCTATTTAATATGTACATGCCAAAATAAAACGATATTATGACTCAGAGACTCAAAATAACCAGCTATGATAATGGCCTTGATATCTGATGTAGACCTTTGATGAACTTCGCGTGACCTTTGATGAACTTCGCGTGCCTACTTTATCTACAACTTGCGTGAGGTAAAAACCAACACGCTGAGCTAATGCTCAGTGGGTGATAGCAAACAAATAACAAAATAGAACAAACAAGTTCACGTATACAGATAATCAGGTAAACAATTACAATCTAGTCAAATGTTGTTACATGATACAAAGCATACTTGTCAACTTCTAAGTATAAAATATGAGTGCCATATGTATCCTTGTGCACAACAAGAATTTCCTTCATATTCGATAAAAATATCTTCTTTTTCCTTTATTGCACACTTTCTATTTATAGCAAATCACCATAGCTTAGTACATGTAATAGATGCAGACATGTTAACATTTAGTGATAAGTTCTCAAAATCGAGTATCAATCTTAATTAAGTTCTCAGCCCTTATAAACACATAGTAGGATCGACTAGGTAAATAAGGAGTTATAACGGTAGGCACAGGGTGCCGAACGGTAGGCTCAGATGCCAAAACTATGATAGCAGGGCTCTGTGGCCGTGCTTATGAGGTACCTGATATGTAACCTCAAATATATATATAGCATGTATCGGTAGCAGTACTGCGAACTCTGTATGATTATATGGCATGCCATACCCTTAAACTAACCTCGACTCCTATTATGTTTACCAAGGCCAA
This sequence comes from Manihot esculenta, assembly GCF_001659605.2. Taxonomy (NCBI): domain Eukaryota; kingdom Viridiplantae; phylum Streptophyta; class Magnoliopsida; order Malpighiales; family Euphorbiaceae; genus Manihot; species Manihot esculenta. Next base: position 12,931,846 of record NC_035178.2, read on the forward strand.
GTATCATTAATTCAGTGTAAATGCATATTATTTGAAGTTATTTGAATTCATTTCCAGAATATATAATTCATATGTCAAAGTTAACAAGATGAGAAATGCATGGCAAATGGTACAAAACTTTGTCAACAAAGCATTCCAATTTGGGAAAACTGCATTATGCCATATATTGCATAAACTTTTCAAGTAGTTTAGAGTTACAATTTGACTTCAGTTTCTTCATAACAAATGTACATCTATGCCTTATCTTTCCAACAAGGTATAATTCATGCAATTCTGATCACCCTAGCTTAGGTTATGAATTTTTCTGTACAAGCTGCTCAATAAGGTCTTAATCAGTCCAGTATTGGTACTTGTTTATAGTATCACAAAACTTATCAGATTCATGCATTTCCATACAAATTCAATCTCAAGTGTCTTCTACAAAGTTTTAGGTATACGTTTTAGGATTCATTTGGCATTGGTCTTAACAAATTTCACTGGGTACATAATTAGTTATGGTACAATAAATACACCTTGTTCCGGATGCACTACCACTGTGTCCAGTTTAGGTTCACTTACAATTTTCATCATCTTACCTACAGATTCCAAATACACAATAAGTTATGAAGTTGTTAACACAAGCTGCCCTGTTACAACCTATTCTGCCAGGTTTACACTTTTAGCTCTCATGTTAAATTTCTTTACTCTAAGCCTTTCAAACATCATTTTAACATTCATATAACATATTTATACAATCAAAGCAACATTTCCAGCTAGTAAAATCAACCCCTAATTTCACTTATTCATGGCAGAATCAAAGGAAAACAGAAAATCATACAAACACCAAACCTTTCTTGAATTTCTCTTCCTTTTCCACTTCTACTCTCTAGCTATCTCCTTTCCCTTGGATGTTCCTTCACCTAGGTCAATTTATATCTTAGGGAATGATTGAATAAATTGTAAATTAAAACTTTATAATTCAAATTCATGCATGAAGAAATGAGAAGATGCCATTTCCTACACATTTCTAAGCTCACCTTTGATTTTCAAGCTTGATGTATATGGAACCCTAAACTTTTCTTCTTCACTTCTTTCAATATATGGTTGTTCCTTTAGCTCTTGATCTTAGGGAAAATTTTGGTTAAAGGAAGAAGTTGATTGGGTAAGATTTTGGCTTAGCTTTGGTGGGAGAAAGAAAAGCAATTCTTTTTCCTTGAAAATGGAGTGACCTACGGCAATGAAATGGTGGAGAAGACAACCCACTTGTTTTAACTTTGCTTTGTCATTCTTTCATACATAGTTAGGTGACACATGGTGGGTAAACTTCATTTTATCTTTTAACTTTCCATATTCACACTTTAACCTACTAAACTCTGTACCATGTTTCAATTTAGTTTTCAAACTTTCAATAATCATAGATTGACCTACTAAATTATGCTTTTAACCTTTAGAAGTCCTTTTCACTTAAGCAAGCATGACGGATTTAAACAAACACCTCAAGCAAGCACGTCGGGAAACCCTAAGCACCTCCCGAAAGTGACTCGTTCCCGACTTACTAATCACACTGTCTATTTTATTTCTGGATACATCCGTTTCTTTATTTGAGTTTTCTATGATTCAGTTATTAGCAGTTTAGAGTTAAGCTAGCACCTCCCCTAATGCCACTTACTCTAGTAGTGAAATAGCCTAACCCATGTCACTACTCTAACTATGGGTTTGAGGATGTTACACAGAGTCCTCTAGGCGTTCGGAATAAACGTGAAAAATGAGAAGGCAACCTGGTACATGAACGGAAGATGCGGGAAGATTCTGAGGATGAGACAGAGCGAACAGTATATATCAAGAGGTTATCTTCCTCCCCTTGTGTGTCATAAACAGATGATGGTGGAAAGAATGGAGTGGACTCAAAAAATATTACAACAGCAGAGACAAAGTACCCATTAAGATCAGGAGAAAAACAACGATACCTTTTTTGAAGTTGAGAGTAGCTAAGAAAGACAAATTTGAATGATTTGGGATCCATTTAGTAATCTATGGACGAATATCATGAATAAAACAAATACACTCAAAGATACATGGTTCAATAGGAAACAAAGATCTAGTGAAAAATAAAATGTTATAAGGGATATCACCATGAAGAATGGAGGAGGGCATGCGGTTGATCAAAAAACAAGCAGTAGACACAGCATTAGCCAAAAACATTTAGGGACTTTCATTTGAATAAGAGAACTCTGGCTACTTCAAGAAAATATCGATTTTTTCGTTTAGCAACCCAATTCTGTGAATGAGTGTCAACACAGGAAGACTGATGAAAAATCATTTTTGTGACAAATAAGATTGAAATTCCCTAGAAAGATTTTCTTTAGCATTTTCACTTTGCAATATTCGAATAGAAATATCGAATTGAGTTTGAATTTCAGCATAGAAAGCACAAAAAATAGATAATAATTTTAATCGACTCTTCATTAAAAATAACCAAGTAATGCAAGAGAAATCATCAACAAATGTAACAAACTATTTAAAGCCAGACTTAAACACAATAGGACAAGGACCCCAAACATCTGAATGTACTAACTCAGAGAGAGACGAAGTCCATTTATTGACTTGAGATACTGTAGGTAAATAATGATGCTTAGCAAATTGACACGACTCACAATCTAAAATAGATAGAGAGTGAAACTGTAGACATAACTTCTTCAAAGCAGAGAGAGAGAAGGATGTCCCAATCGATAATGAACATCAAAAAGATTTAAACTCGTGGAACATGTAAGAGATCTAGGTAGTTTCTGATCCAAGATATAAAGATCCTTTGACTCGCGTCCTCTACTAATAATCTGCTTCGTCGAAAGATTATGAAATACACAATGATTAGAAAAGAGTGAGACACAACAATTTAGTACACAAGTGAGTTTACTAACGGAAAACAAATTAAAGGAGAACTTAGGAAGGTATAACACAGAGGATATAGAAAGAAAAGATGTTAGAGCCATCAACAAGAGTAACATAAAAAGACAATGTATGAGACTTAAGATTGGACAAAAGGGTAGAATTACCTCACATATGATCGGTAGAACCAAAATTAGTAACCCATTTTGAGAATGAAGACACAAGGCATGTAATAGAGTTACCTGACTCAGTAATTGCAGTGATAGGAGAATTAGAGGATTTCAGAGATGTTTGGTATTGAGTGAATTGTGCATACTCATCTGCAGATATTAAAATTCCCTAATCTAGAGAAGCGTCAACTACCATGTGCGCCATTTGTGAGCGTTGATTCTTATTCTGAAGTTTCAGAAATGTCTTTTTAGTGTGTCTAGGTTCATAGCATTAATAACAAATTATTCCACTAGAGTCAAAAGTAGAAATTGCTTCTCCAGGACGCCGAGATCCTTTACTACTATTAAAACCTCCCCTGTTCTCACCTCTGTTATTTTGTTTGCCACTGTCATTGCGGCTAACAAGGGCACTAATGGTGCGTGAAAGAACTGGAGAGGAAGATTCTATATGTAACACTCTAGTGAAAACATCATGTAACGAGGATTTTTTAGAGTCAGAAAGAATATGAGATTTAGCTGTCTCAAACTCTGGAGGGAAACTTGCAAGGAAGCTCATAACAACCATTTGCTTTTGTTGACCTTCTTGAGTTTTCACATCTGTGCTAAAAGGCATCAAAACTTTTTTAAGATCCATAAAATATGAGGTTAGAGTTTTATCCTGTTTCTTGGCTCGATAAAATGCCTTACACACATCATAAATGCGAAAAATGTTCCCTTTGCCAGAGAATCCTTTTATCAAACCTATAATCATGCAATCCCTAAGATTAAGTAACTAACAAATTTATCAATATTTACTTCCTATATCGACATATTTACTTTCTATAACACTAAGTATGCTCATTTTCTCCCACTGCATCATCCTTATACCACCAAATCGTTGGCCGAATTGTTTGCTAAAGAAGTTATCCGGTTACATGGAGTTCCTCATTCTATTGTGAGTGACGGAGACCCAATTTTCATCGGTCATTTTTTGCAAGAAATTTTTCACGTAATGGGCACTTCTCTGTGCATGAGTTCTTCCTACCATTCACAAACGGATGGTCAAATGGAGGTCTTGAATCACAATTTGGAACAATACCTTTGTTGCTTCACTTCTGAGAAATCTAAGTCCTGGTTAAGGTGGCTTCATTTGGCTGAGTATTGGTACAAAATCTCCTATCAGGGTGCCATTAAGTTGACCCCTTTCAATCATTATATGGTTGAGCTCCTCCTACTAAAGGACCAGAATTGAGGAAGTTTTGACTATCCTATCTAATCTAGATGAGATACTTCAACAGTTAAAATATAACCTTCTAAAGGCTCAGAACTCCATGTCTGAGTATGCTAACAAGAAACGGAGGGAAATCGAATATCAAGTGGATGGTCAAGTTTTCCTTAAGCTGTGTCCCTATTGGCAGCTCTCAGTTCAAACTGGCATCAGTCCTAAATTGTCCCCACGCTTTTATAGACCCTTCTTGATCACTACGCGGCCACCTGAGGCTCGGATCCACCCAGTCTTCCATGTCTCGCAATTAAAAAAAGGTTATTGGTGACCATCCAGCTCTGGCTACATTGCCTCTGGAATTGACTATTGATGAGCCCATACCTATGGATCAGAATGGTATTCAAGTGCCACAACTGTTAATTAAATGGCAAGGCCTCTCTGTTGAAGAAGCAACTTGGATTGATGCAGCTGATTTCCATGGTCAATTTCCAACCTTCTGCCCTGAGGACAAGGCAGCTTGTAATGGGGGTGGCATTAATGAGCATATACAAAAGGAAATGGAAAAAGAACAGCATGTTAGAGGAAGGGGCAGAAGCACGTGGAAAGTATATTCTAGAAGACCCAAGATGTCAGTAGATGAGCTGGCATAAATTCTGTTATAGCAGAATGCATGAAGCATGTGAGGACATCAATTATGTGTATAAATAATAGAGTATGATAGGAGGGTATGTAGGAATTACTGCTATAGCAGTTCTCTGCTGGGAGAGATTGTTTACTCTCTATCCATTCTGTCATTAATAGAAATTCTTCCTTACAATGATCTCTCTTTTTTCTCTTAATCTCTTTAACCATACAAATTCCTCTCTCTATCATGTTCCCATATTCACAATTGTGGGCTTTTGTTGAGACAAATTTGATGTTTATCTTCCAAAATAATTTGCAGGTTTCTCGGTAGCTATAAATCGGTAGTTTTTTCATCAATTTTCACCTTCTAGTTGTGAATTTGAGTGGTATTTTTGCTGGTTTAATTTTGTGTTGTCAAGGTTAAGAGGGTGTCGGTATCATGAATCAGGATAATTTGTTAGACAAGTTGTGGCATGAGTTTCATTGCTTGATTTGTTTTTTACTGAAAAAAAAAATAGTGCTTTTATAGGTTTTTAGGTATGTAAAACTAATAATGTGAAATTTTCAAAAACTTAGCAGTTACAATAGAAATAAGTGTAAGATGGAATTGTATCAACAAGTATTTTCCTGACATATAATTAAGGTAAAATGAAAATGTAATTTAGCCTTATTTAAATAATCTCCTCAAACTAATAGTTTCTTCAGGTTTTTGGATTGGAGGATTTGGGCTTGGAGAGAGCATGCTTGAGCGCCCTGCTTTGCTTGAAGCTGTGATGGTGAGATACTTTTTCTCCTAGTATGAAATTATCTTTTCCCTTAATTGCAAATACAAACAGTTAGACAATCAACAAATAAACATGAACATGCGTGACAAATCAATTAATTTTTACTAAATGTTTATTATTTCTTGTGTAGATATAGATGATATAATTAGTAAATAAAAAACAATTAAAGATTACAACTCTCAAGACCTTATCTAATGAATGCAACAAACTTACAACATTTTAGGAGGGCAACCTCTTATTTTATATGTGTATGCCACTCTCTTCTATTTGCTTAGTTGTTGATCTGGGATTACTTCTCATTTACTTCCAACTGCAGAACTGATAGAATACCATTGTAACTCAACTAGATAACCTGAATGGTTGTATGCAGTATACCAAACCTGTCTTACTGGTCTATGTAATTCTTGGATTCTTCATTATAAATATGCATGAAGGCATATTCTGTGATGCCTTAGAAGATAATGGAAAAATCACTTTCTTAATATGGTATTAAAGCCATACTGACAATGAAATTTCCTCACATTTGGAATCTCTCTCCTATCTAACCTTTCTTTCTTTTTGTCTTTTTCTGTTTAAGATATTATATTACTTGGATCTTATGCTGCATTATATCTGTGGACAAGAGGGACATTTGTATGTTTTAGAATGCTACCCATTTGTGTAAATTATGTTGGACACATGTGATTTTAATGACTTAATGAATGCTAAGTATGCATCCCAAGCAAATATCATATTGGGGCGCCAATGCCTAGTGGGGGTTCCATGAAATGGTTATCAATGAATCTTTAGTATTATGTTTACACTGAGGGCACATACAAACTATATTATATATTTTCAACTTAAGAGTCTTAAACCTTTTTAGTTTTATTTTTTCAAACAGTGATAGATGTCATGAAATGTTAGTTCGACATCATGTTTTGAGCATTCTCAACATTTATGGATGTTATAAAATTGAAGTACTATGTGCAAATTCAAACCCCAAATCAGAAATAGAGCATATACCCACCTGTGCTATGATTGATCAGGCTATTCCCATTTTGAGTAAAATCAGCCTTGGCTTTAAACTGTCTAATACAATAGTCACAAGGTTATGTATTCTTTTTCCGTCTTGCTTCGTAAGAAATTTCGATGGACGTTAATAAGTTTCGCAGGATAGGTTAGCATTGGATAAGGAAAAGACTCACCTTGAACCACCTAGACGGACATGGTTAATAAGTTTCAGTGGGACTAGGTTAGCATTGGATGAGGAAAAGACTCACCCTGAACCACCTAGATGGACATGGTTAATAAGTTTCAGTGGGACTAGGTTAGCATTGGATGAGGAAAAGACTCACCCTGAACCACCTAATCAGACTGTTTTATGGTTTTCCATTTGTACAAAGCAGTATTTTATGTTAAATTGTGAATTATATTGATTTCTTTATGTAGGATGAGATAAGAACATGACTAAAACCACAGTGAATAGGGTTCAGTAGTCAAGCGAGTACAAGGAGTATGTAGGAGAGCTTCTGATGAATTGACATGAATACTTTTGTCTTTTTTAATGATTGAGTTCTGACATTGTTACAAAATGCCCAGGATAGTTTACCGGAGGAAAAACCCCGCCTTATTTGTGGGCTTGGACTACCAGGTATTTGGTTGACTGTCGATACTCCAAATATTTTTTTGGATACTGCATATACACATAATCATTCTTTAATTTGCTCAATTGCATAATCACTGTTTGAACAATAATTGTAAAAATTGTCTGGAGCATGAAGGCTTGACACATTATTTGTCTTTTCTTCTGACTACTAATTTCTTTTTATAAACAATAAATGGTCCTCGGTTTAAGTCTTAGCACTCTAATTCAGGATCTATAAGTTGCAGTTGTGGAGTTAAGCTTTTGTACTTTGAATAGGCTTTACATAGGTTGTTCATAGAAGTGCTAGAAGGCCGTTAGGCAACAAAATTTTGAAGAATGCTATATTGAACTCCATTTATAATGAGATCTCTGTAGTCACAAGCGCTTAGGCTGTAAACTTTTAAGACTTGTTATATGTAGCCACAAGTGCTAAGACTGTAAACTTTAGGTCAAACCGTCAAAGTTGTATCTGTCCATTATAGATAGTTTGCGTCCCTAAAACTTGTCATTGCCAATAATGACCAGAACCATTATGTAATAGGATCTACAATAGCCTGCTTCTGCAACAGGCCAGCACTTAAACCAAAATGTATGGTGGTGGCACTGTTGGTCTCTTTTCTAATGGTTTAAGTATACATCTACTTCTTCACTCTGCTTTTGCATTGACAATTTAATTCAAGGAACTTGTATCATTGTTCAAATTGTTGGTTTTAATTTCTTATTCTTTCTTACTTTATGTTTTGTTTTCTTTTTTAATTTAGTATTGGTATATTGTCTCAGATAACAAATGTATTCTTTTTTGCATCTACAGAGGAGGTGTTGCAAGGAGTTGCTACTGGCGTTGATCTATTTGACTCATCGTATGGGCTTCAGTTCTTTTTTACTTTCTGTGCTTCTTTCTCTTAATGATTTATCTTTCCAAGTGAACATAGTTTTTCATTTTTAAATGTCCTTTTTGCAGGTATATTTACAACCTTACACTTGGAGGCTTTGCACTTACCTTTCCGCTGGACAGGATTGAAACAAATGCATCTGGTTTCCAGTCCACTGATATGGGAGTTGACCAAACAAAGATTAATCTGAAAGCAACAGTTTATAGGTAATGATTGGTTCATCTTTGGACTTGCCTTTCAAATGTCATTGACACATTGTTTAAAACTCACAAATCTTTTTTTTCTGAGGGCAATTGGATAAAATAATTCAAACCTTTTAGTGAATTCACATTTATATCCTCGTATTTTAATTTTGACAATTAAACCACAACTTTGAATTTAAAATTAATCAAGATTTTAGCCAAGAGCTAAAATCAATTTTGACCAAAAGTTAATTGGCTACCTGTCATCCTACTTGGTATTTTTTATTATTTTTTAATTTGTATTTTTGATTTATTGGATAAAATGATCCAAACTTTTATATCCCAATACTTTTAGCCTATTGAACAGAATAATCTAAATCTTTTTGCGAAATCACGTTTATATTCCGAAGTGCAAATGTATCTGTCAAGACACCAGAAAATTAGCTGTCGCAACCTGGCCTAGGCACCGACAAAGAAGAAAAAGCCAACATTGATCAACAATTATTACGCAGCTCCTGCAAGGAAGATGATAGTCTAAAATGAAAAAGAGTGTAGACGAAGAAAAAAAGTATCAAATGAGTGAGCCTCATCAAGAAGATGACAATTAGGAAGAAATAGAAGAGAACATAGTAGAACTTTTCCGTAGCCAGCCATGGGTCTTCAGTTAAGCCAAGTGGGATTACAGGTTTTAATTATGGGTAAATTTTGATATTTGGTTGTTGAGAAAGTGAAGAAAAAGTAAATTTTAATAAATTAGGGATTTCAATTTATCTAAGGATTTGAATTCAAATATTTATGAGGTTTTAGCTAAGGCTTAACCATGATTTAATCGTCACCAATGTTAAAATTGTGGCCTAATTGTTCAAGATATAAAAATGTTTTGATTGTTTTGTTACAATAGACTAAAATATTATTAATTAAGAAATAATAAAAACAGCCAAGTAGGATGACATTGCATTGCAACCAATGTCAAAGTTGTGGTTTAATTATCCAAAATGAAAGGATTGAGATATAAATATGAATTTGCTTACTTTCACCTTTTAACTTGCACATGTTTCCATCGGTTTCTGCAGAGTAAGACTGATTTAAATTAAAGCTTCAACGAATTTGTACACAAAATTGCTAGATTGTTTTTGTTTTTTTGGCCCTCTCAAAGCAATAATAAATTTCCAAAAGGTGTCATCTTTGTTCCATGTTCGTACTCTTGATTTATTGAGTTCAAAGAATGAAAATTTGATCAGGATATCGAAAGAAGTCACATTTTCTTCTTGTTTCTGTGGTTGATCATCTATTTTTGTTTCAGGAAAGACACATCACCAATTGTTGCGAGCTGTACCTGCTACACTTGCCTGAATCATACTAAAGCTTACATCAATCACCTACTCAATGTCCATGAAATGTTGGCTCAGACTCTGTTAGAAATGTATGAAAATCTTTTGCATTCGCTAATTATGACAAAATTTGATAATAATAAGGTTCACACATTGAGATTTCTTGATGTTGCAGACATAATACTCACCATTACCTTGGGTTCTTCCGATCAATAAGAGAAGCAATCAAGGATGGCAAATTCGAGCAGTTCCGGCAGATGTTTATTCAGAGAAGGCGTGATAATATTGCTGCAGTTGCTGTATGTGCATGATGTGCCCCTTTTAATATCCTCTCCATGCTTTCATCCTTTGTGCCCCTTTTAATATCCTCTCCATGCTTTCATCCTTTCTTTTTTCATCTTTGCTACAACTTAAAGAAAGAGCTCAATTGATTTTGCAGTGAGTTAATTATTCCAACAATTTATACCAATTGGCATCTTGGTTTGTTCTTTTAGTAGCGTAAAAAGATTTTGTGGGCTTTCATGGCAGTGACCAAGAACCCTTTTCAAGTAAGGAGCCAGAAGGAATAAGACAGCGTGTCCCTCTATGTGAGCCTTTTGATCTTTTTATTTTTATCAGGAAAAATGGATTTCGTTAGATGAAATAATATTACACGGCCCACGGAAATCATTGAAACCCAAAACAAAACTCCAAATGTATGGCAAGGTTCCATCTCAGGAGACTAAGACAAAATAAGAAAAACTAGATAAATTATAAATATATATTAAAATATATACATAAAAGAATTTTCCATAGCTATCGGAAAACCCATCAAAGGAAATCCTAGTAAAAGGAAGAGGTGAAGAGATTAGAAAAGGGGAAGAAGTGAAGATCTGGCAATCAAGTGTGGGAGGAGAGGCAACCAACGAATTCCTATTTGCCGCTGTCAGTGATGAACGAAATTTACTACTTTGATGAGCGGCTCTTAAATCATGCAAATATCAAATTATACTCATCATTTGGCACATAATACACAATTAACCTGGAATTTCAACACCAACGGTGAAACAAGTTAATCTCACAAAGTTAAAGGGGAAAGAAAAGGCCCCACATGTTGATCAATAAATATCAAAATTGTTGACATCATTTTCGCTATATTTGCTTCAAACTAAGACAGACCAATCCCATCAGTGGAAAACGGTAGCTGCTGGTTTCATCATGGGAAAAAAATGTAAATAATGTTTATTATATCACAGAACACGGCATTAAAATATGTATGCATGCTATAGTATGTGCCTAGAATTGCCTCCAATGGCATTTTCAGGTAGTAGATGTCAGAAGTTGAAACTATATTGCAGCTGCTGAATATGTCGTAAATAAATATGCCAAGATATTCTTGTAGCTGCCAATTCGAGCACCGGTGTTGGGATCAACTAAAAATGGCACCTGCAAGATTAAAATGGAAAAAAAGAACCAACTCATTGCAAGTAAAAAACGAGCAAGTGATCTATTTTTAAAAAAGGAATAACGTATTTTGTTGGTTTATAACCTTTCATTGCCAAGGTTGAAGTTCCTGTGAGCATTGCCCTCCACACACAGGAGCTTGAAAACAAGAGTATTTTTTTAATTCATGCATAATAATAAAAATAATTTTAAATCACGCAGAATTTAAAAATATTTTCGAATTTTGCGTGTCAAAGGAGTGTTCGATTGCGGAACACACTTGTTTGATACTATAGATATTGAATTGCCCCATGGCTTCAATGTTCGAACAACAAAGCCACTTGCCGTGGCTGAAAGTGCCGAACACACCTAGGGCCATAGGGGTGCAGAGATGCTCTGCACCCTATGTGTGCATGACCTGCATGCACAGAGGGAAGGAGACTTAAGTCTCCTTCCTCCATCTTCCCATTCTCCATTTTCTCTTCTCAAATTTTCTCTCCTCGGCATTTTCTTCTCCTGTCCTCGGCATCTTCTTCTCCGATCTCCTCAGCAGTTTCTTCTCTCTCTCCACCTCCATCCCCGGCAGATCTCCTTCATCTCTTTTCAACATCTCCATCATCATCATCAGATTTTTCTTCTACTCAAATTTATTTTTGAATATGAATATTTTTTTTATGTAAAAATAAAAATAAAAATTATAATTTTGTATATGATTGTAAATTTAATTATGATATGTATCGAGAATTTAAGTATAATAATTTTTATTCTAAAATTTAATGAGTAATAAAAATTTATTAACTAATTTTTAAATTTGTAAAAAATTAATAAATTAATATTTGTATATAAGATATTAAAAAGTAAAGTTTTTTAAAAATTAAAATCGCCCATAAATTGTACAATTAAATAAAAAAAATTTTTAATTTATTTTTAATATAAACTTATCTCTAAAAAATAATTAAAAATATTTATTTATTTAAAAAAATAATATTTTAATTCTTGAAATATTTCAACCATCTTATAATTTTTTTTAATTATTTAATAATTTTAATTATTTTATTTTATATATTATAATAATATATAAAACTATGAGTATTAATATTATTTTATGTTTAGGTTTTTTTAATTTTTTTAATATTTAATAAAATTTAATATTTTTATAATAAATAAAATTTAAAAATTAATAAAATTTATATTTTTAAATTTAATATAAAAAATAATGAAGAGCCACAAATCTGCATGCATGCAGAGCCATGGACCTCCATGCCGAACACTCTTCTTTTGCAGGTCCACATGGAGAGCCACGCGTTTTCTTTTAATGTACCCGTGAGGCGTGTTCGGCATGTGAACCCCTATAGTTCGACATCATGATGTCGAATTAGCGTGTTCAACAGTCGTTGACACACAGAATTCAAACATATTTTTGAATTTTACGTGAATTTATAATTATTTTTTTATTATGCATTAATTTAAAAAATTTCTGAAAACAAGGCATGAAAAGATACCCATGTGGTGCTTTTTTTCTTTCGGGTGGCAACTTATGATCATATAAATGTCATCTCAATGAAGCTGACCTCTTGGGATCCAGATAACTCAAGCAACAAATTTGTCCGGTGAGATCCTGCTCCGACATTTTGAAGGATATATGGGAGCTCCAATTCACAAAGTGCCTCTCGCACAATTCTGGCATACTATTACGAGGGAGAAAACACATTATGTCCACAGAAAATTACGAAGGTAGACGAAGAAAAAAATATACACATTACTCTATGTAGCAAGAAAATTTTCTTTCTTTCAAATAACATGACTTAATCTTCTTTGTGTATCTAATACTTAAAACATTTTGGCCATGCTACAGCTTAAAAATTTCATTTATAAAAACAACTTTGCAATTGCAAACTATGCAAATGTCAAGTTATTATAGATCTTTCAGTTTAGTCTGCACCGTAAAGAAAAAATTAAAATTAAGGACAGAGAAAAGCCAGCACACTTTCTACCCTCAGAGGAATACTCACAAAGATATAGTGGTTCTGCAATAATTTCTTTCTCGTTTTCATATGTGGAAAGCATTTTGTTTTAACCTCAAATAATTGTTTCTTTAGACAGAATATGAAATGAGTCTTACTATCCATAAAAGGATTTGAAGTTGTTACTTATAGCAGACAAAATGCAAGTAATCTTTTGTCAGGTTTTAGACCGTCTCATTTTTGTTATAAAAAAACAAAATCCAAAGAAGGAATTTTTGGTAAATCAGAAAATTTTCTGAAAATATGGACCCAAAAGTCCCAAGCTTTTTTTTTCTCTCTCTCTTGAACTCAGTAGCGAGTAGAAGAGAAACTAGTTTTTTAGTAAATTATGTTTAATTCTATTACACAGATCTGCAATATAAAAGAAAGCAATTTCATGCCTGATTGTTCTCAAACGAGAAAAGTTCCAACTTCTCCGATGGTGGATCTGGTCTGGCCCTTTCCCACTTGGTCATTCCTCTTCCTGCTCGAAGAATTGTTGGCACCCATCCTGTGAACAATGTGCTGGACAGAGAGTAAGGGAGAATGAAGGAGAGATCGATATTAGTCAAAAGAAATAGAAAACAGAGTTTTGTCCAATTAGATTAATGTAAAGGTTTAACACCTCTCCAAAAGCCCCATTGAGGGGCTTCTCCCTTTACCATATTGCTGAAATAGATACTTCACAATGTCACCTATCAAAAAGAGTAGGAAAAGGGGGGGTGTTATAGAGATAGGCCCTCAAAAAAAGTGATGATGTAAAGATGATGACTACATACTTTACAAAAAGAATCAACCTTCTCAATGAGACCATGACTGCTTGACCACTTATGAGTAAATTTGAACAAAATGCAAATTCATGGATTAACAGGACTTTTATATTGAATACACATAAAACCAAATTAACAGATCTTAAATAGGGTTAGTGAGAAATTTCTGAAATAATTTCTCAGCAGTCATAATCAAGAAAGCTCGCATGGTTGATCGACGATTAGAAAAAACAGAGATCAAGAAAGACATTGCTTAAAATAGTAATAATCATAATATTTTTCCTTCCAATTTCAAGTTGATAATTAAAAATCATTAATAAGGCTAGAAAATCATCTTAAGGAATTTGGGTTTTGGTTCAATTTTTGGAATTGGATTATGTAATAAACAAATTAATTATTTACAAAAATAAAGTTAAGAGTAAATATGAGGATTAGGAATCTGGGGCAATTGAATTGGAGAGTTGGTGAGAGTAAAAATGGTGATTTAAAAGGAAAAATCCATGAAGGAAAAGAAAGCGAAGATGCATCCAAGGAAAATCTCAAGGGCAATAGTGATAAGCAATTCTCAATTTGTGTAGTGACTCTGAAATCAGTTTGGTTGGTGGTGGTGGTCGCAGTGGAGATGGAGAAAATATTTGGTGGTTTTGAACAGCGTTAATGGTTAATGATAGATTAAAAATGACGTCATTGCAAGTTTGTCCGCGTGGCCAAAGATTGGGTAAGAAAATTGACTTTTTAACCCTTTTTCTGTTTTACATATATCTATTAAAATACTTTAGGAGGTTATTTATCCCCTAAATTATTTAGGGGTTTAATTGGATATGGACCTATAGTTTAGGGGCTAAATAGTACCTTATGCCTATTTTTTATGAGTTTTGATCAATTGTAATAGAAAGGCAATATAGCCAGCTATCCTAAATTAAAAAAAAACGGTTACCTATGTCACAACTCATAAGAGAATAACGAGTACTGCTAAGTATACTAACTCACTACCGCAACACTATGTTGCATTTACTACAGTTCTCCCATAACAGCGTTCTACACTTCATTAAGCTTGTCAATTAATTGATTGGCATTGAAGCAAAAGGTATGAAAGTTGGAGTAGCAGATGCACATTATTCAAGTACACAATGACCATTGTAATTCATTTTGCAAAGAAAATCTAACATCCGCATATCCAGCAGTGATTCTAACACTAACAGGAAATTGTAAAGAAAAATAAACATATGAACAAAATAGGGTCTAAAGACTTGTACATCACTCACCACTTTCATACATTGAAATACCGGTGTTTGGGTCAACTAGAAATGGAAACCTGCATGGCAACTTTGTAACTAACAAAATTTACAGAAAAGAGAAGCAATGAAATAGAGCAAGGTACAATAGTGGATGCTTGAATGAACCCAAGTTACCAGGAAATAAAGAAACAATCACAACCAAAGGTATCTGTGCACTATCTTGCATGCAATATTTTATGGCATATTATTTACTTTTTATGCTCCACAAGATGAAGCTATAAGCATGATAAAGGATCGAATATCTTGGATCTTCAATCTGACACAAAATTGCATGATATCTTATCACAATCACACTGAAGGAATTACATACTGCTCTTTGCCACCAAAATTTCTGACCATTTCCCTATGTCTTACAGAGCCCTTTGGACAAGGATACACCTGCACAAATGTTGAAAGGACAACATGAGGAAAACAAAGCAGCAACATAAAATTCAGTTTTTAAAACAGGCATGACAACCTGAGTCCTCTAACCCACAATTTGCATGCTACATGCTCTATGTTCCAAATACTGAAAAGAAAATATATCTATATAATGAACTGTGCTGCCAGAGAAGTATCTCAGCAGAGAAAATTAGACGAAACCCTTTCAACATTACATTATACAGTGGCATAGGAACTTTCTTCCACACATCCATCAAAATAAAGATTTTTTTTATCTTAATATAGCTAGTATTCTCTGTAACAAATATTCCTATTATAATTATACAAGCCAAAATTATCTAAGAATATACAAGTACTTGTACAACTAAGAAGATGCTCAGTAAGGCATATGCGCTTTTCTCTCAGAAGAGAGACAAAAGTGTGACCTGAAAATTAATTGGAAAACAAGACAACAATTAACAGTTTCCAAAACCTAGTTAAGGATAATGAACCAAGAATGACTTCAACAAATAAAGGTGAAAGCTGTAGCAATTGCTCATTGTTTGTGATATTGGAGACCAACCTGGCTGATAAATTAATTAAGAGGTTTCACACAAGAGTTTGCATTCCATTTAAAGTTACAAACCTGTGCTGGTTTTGAATTCCTAACCCAAGCAGACTGATGCCAGGTAATAATTATGTTTTGGTGTCATTCAATTTTTCCTCTAGCTTCAACTTGGAGATGAAAAGGTATTAAATTTGTTCTTTTTAGTAGTGTTAAGAAACTGCAGCTGAGAACCCTTCTTAATCAAGGGAGGAAATGTTATATGAGCCAAAAGAAAGCACAGGAATCGGGGATAAATAGACAGCTCAATTAACTCTGCCCAAAAATGGTATAAACCTGAGGTGAACAAAGATTTTATTCTTTCTATAAACTGTTTGCTTACCTCAGCTGAAAGATCTAGCTCAGTCAGTGCCTCTCGGACCCTCCTGCAAAAGGGGCATGTTTCTGTTGGAAAAGAATATTACGAAAGCTTTAACTTGAAAATTCCCATCCTAAAAGAACAAAAATGCTTATACAAGATAATGAAATAACACCATTGACAACTATACGAATAGTATAAATTTTAGTCGGAAGCATATTAATCCAGAGGGGGAACAATCTAGCAAATAACTAGGTAGACATGATCCATCTCATCTAAATGGCAAGCTGAGACGGTGATCACAATATGAGTTGGATAAGCTAAAATCACATAACAATGCTATGAAGTGTGTCAGTACTGAAATTGAGTCCAGAGAAAAGGATTCAATCATTGAAAAGTAAGAAAAAGAGATGATAGAAGAAGAGTACAAGAGAGAATCATAGAAAATTAGAGATTAGACAGAAGCAGAGAGTTCTCTATTGTCAATTCAATGAATAATTCTCTGTTACATTTGTCTTTTATAACAAACTTTTGAATTCCAGCTAGCGTGCATAGAAAACATAAAAGTATAAGTTATAACTAATACAATTATGTATTTATCTGTCCCTTCTCTTCTTCTGTACTTAACAAAGTGGTACAAGAAGCATCTCCTACTTTGCTCCAGCAATATTTTACATTCCATCTAAATAAAGGGCTTAATGTTCAATTTCACCTCTATACTTTTGGGTGGATGTTCTGTCTAGCCTATTTCAACTTTTTGTCCAAAATAAGCTAGAAGTTTCAATTTAAGCTCAATTAGCTCAAAAATTAAGAAAATCAAGAAATGAGCTTCTTGATTTTGGGCTAAATCAAGAAATCAAGAAATTTAGCCCATAGATTTGATTTTTGATTAAATTGAGCTTAAATTGAAACTTCTGGGCTAATTTAAACGAAAAGTTGAAAAAGGATTAAATTGAACATCTCTACTAAGTACAGAGGTGCAATTGAACATTTAGTCCTAAATAAAACTTTAAACTTTTGGATTCCATACTTTACCACCTCCAATTAATAGGTTTAAAGTAAATTGATGGTCAAATGAGCATAACATTACTAAATGAAACAGAATGTTCATAAAAATAAATCTTCCTTTTGATTCTGAAACTTCAGATTTAGACTCTACATAAGCAGGGCTCATTGCAGCATTTTCATAAAACAAATGGCCTGCATGTGGTTTTTCATTTGATTAAACTCCCCTTATGTTAAACCATGTTGTGTATCAGGAGATTCAACACTGCATCCATACGGTTTAACAACATCATTACATAATGATGATAATGCTGATTTTTTTTCAGTTCATTGATCACATTTAAGGTTGCATTTTATAGGCTTGAGGGAGGAACCAGTTGTTTTATAGGTTATTTCCCAGCCATCCCGAACATGAATTTCCTTTTTCCATTTTTGTTTTTTAACCAGTGAATTCCATCTAGTACACAAATGTGCAAGAATTTGTCTAAAATGCTGTGACACAAATACTTCTACTGAACATTGATATTTAAAAATATGGTTGAGCTTGAGCCCCGCAATCTAATGATCATGAAATAAAGAAGAAAAATAAAGCCCTTTCTGAATGTGATGAAGAGTATGGAGAGATTATATCAATGGAATGTTGAATATACAGTTGGAAGGAAGTTTACCAAATTCAAAGAGCTGTAAATGCTTAAAAGAATCTGAAGTTGTCTCTGATTTGTCAAAACTCTCCAATAGTGATCTTGATCCCCATGGAAGTCGTGCAAAGGTAGACAATGAAGATGTTGCTGCCTACTATTACATTTGGCATCTGGGTTAGCTAGAAGATAAATTATGAATAAATTCAAGCCTTTCTAAAAGCAGCAAGAATATATTTGCAAGATTGGGAACAAGCATATGTCATTTTGCTAAGATATAAAGATTTAGAAGATTTTATTTTATCAATAGTTTGAACCAATTCATAAATTTTAGTTTCTATTACATCTTTCAATCACTATATTTTTCATTCATCTTCATTTCACACACTTCTAGAAAGAAGATTAGCCAAAAAATCAATAAGACCCTAAACTATAGCAAGTCTGCCGTCAAGGCCTTTCTATTGCATTGAATTTTAACTGCAAACCTCTAGTTGAAATCCCAAGGGTGTTGAAAAGGAGAGCATTTGCTGGCACTTGGTAGGAATAACATTTCAGGGCCTCGAAGGGGAATCCTAAATTATTTGAGCAAATAGGGGAAAAGATGAAGGAAATAAGAAGAGTTCAAGGTTGATGAAGACTACTATCAGTGGCAGGAAAGTAAAGAAATTTGAAATCAACAAACTGAGATGTTTGTTGATTATGATAAAAATGCAGAGCTCTAAGGATTTAAAAGTTAATTGAGCTGGGAGAGGAGTTGCAATATCATAGAAAATCAGAGAGATGCTCAATTTCAGGTAATGCAAGGAGGATGGACTACATATGTAAAAGGCAATCATTAAACATGGAGTTAATGATTCATTTATAGATCTCTCCTTTGAAGTATTTGATATTAGAACTTTTCGTTTGAGGTTGTTCCCCTGCAAAGCGTACTACTACTGATTGGCTTTAACTATTATGGAATCAGAAGGTAGTAGACTTGGAACTAAAAGTAACGAGAGCACCAAAAAAAGGAAAACTCTTGTTGTATGAACTGCCTACATGGTAACAATTAAATATTAAATGGAGAAAAGGTTGCCCACAAAGGAATTACCTCCAAAACATAATTCCGTTCTTGAGAAGGATCTCCTCCCTGCGAAATGATAATCACACACTGGTAAGATGAAGCATAAGACCACCACAAAAAACAAAATTGTGAAAACAAATGGCATTTGCAGCAAATGCAACATGTCCTCCAAATAAGAGTATAAAAGGATATAAGATCAAACTAAATCGAAAATATATATGATATATAGAATGAAATCCTTCATCTGGAGAGGAGTAAAACAAGCAAGGCAGTCCTTTTATTACATATTGGTTTAAGTGATGATGCTAAATAAAAATAAGTCAAACAAAGATATTATATCTAGTACTCCAGAAGACATGGTGCTGCAAATTTTTTCTCTCTTTTTTTTAATGTTTAGTTTTTTAAGTATGCATTGGCCCATCATTCATTTATATATTTTGAAACAAACAGGAACTTAGAGTCATCTTTCCATCAACCAGTCCTTTTCCTGGTGTAAGCAAGAGTTGTTACACCTAAAATGCAAAGCACCAGAGAGAAGGCATTTTTGCCCTTAGAACAAAGCACATTGACTGAAACTAGGTTAGGCACAAGTTACACCCGCTTTTCATAAAACATAATATGTAAAAGAAAGGGGCTACTCTTTTCTTACTCTTAATTTTATCTTCTTCAACTAGTATTATTGTCCACTTATTGAAAAAAAAAATTGGGGCACATATTCAGCTTACCTATTTCTTTCTCATGGTAAAGCAAGCAAGATATATCCTGTGCACTTAACAAAAAATGGTGAAATTGCACTCCTCTTATTTTCAGAAGACAAATTTCATAAAGACTAAGATAGTAACTAAAATGTCAAAAGGGTACTAAAACATTACAGAGTTACCCCACAAATGTGCATGCTTTTGCTGCATCATCCCTAAGTTGAAATTTCCAAATAAAAACTGTACCTTTCACTGTGGATTATCAGATTACGAATAAAAAACAAACGATAGTTTCTTAAGGCGCTACTCTACAGAAGATTGATCATGAAAGTTCCATTTAAAGATGAACATGAACCAGCAGAGTGGAAACACAATTCAAATTCAACGACCAACATTGCATATTCCTAGTTTAAATCCATTGTAACATACAAAACAGAGTTTCAACACAAGCTGCTACACATTTCACATTAGAAACAAAAAAGTACTATCTTAGGAAGGAGATGGACACTTACAGAGAATAGCTTGAGCAACGGACAAAGAACAGACAAGAAACTAGTTGCAGTTGACGATGAACTACTACCATCAGTGGAAGGTGCAAGAGTTTCCCGGGGAAGTTGTTGCTTAGAATTTGTATCAGATTTCGCGAGAAATCTAATTCTGAGAGAAACCCAGTTTCCATTTCTACATGATTTCTGCGAGAATGGTGAGCATTTGATTGTAGAAACTGGAAATGAAGTGGACGGGAATGGGAAATTGTTGTCTGGAGTTGAATTGGATGGATGGAAGGAGAATGAAGCACCCTTCAAAGCTAACAACGACATGCTGAGCGCCAGAGTGTGATTAATCTTTGGATCGCTTGAATTCGTGAATTTAATTAGAAAATATAGCGCCCACGTTTGTCGTATGTTTGCTTGATATTGCTGATGCGACAGCGGAGAAAAATATCTTCTTAAATTTACAATTATTTTTTTTCGTAATTTAGTTATTAAATATAAAATAATAATTTTTAAATTTATTTTTTCAATAATATATATAAAACGACTTTATTTAAAAAAATTATTATTAAATTTCTCAATTTTTAAAAAATTTACCAATTTATTTTTATCTCAAAATTATCTAATTAAAATATTAATATATTTTATAAAAATTAAACTCTTATTTTAAAAAAAATTGTTAATTAATTTATTTTAATTTTAATAAAAAAATTACATAATATAAATATTTAAAATTATATAAATTAATTATAACATATATAATTAGATTATATAAATTTAATAGTATAAATAATTTAAAATAACTAATTTTTTTAAGAAAAATAAAAGTGTTAAATTTTATAAAATATATGGCTGTTTTAATTTAATGATTTTAAAATATAGATGAATTAACTAATTTCATAAAAATTTAAAAATATAATAATAATTTATTCTTTCACTAAAATTTTTTATATAAAAAAATAAAAATTTAAAATTCAAACGCATGATATAAATTTTTAATTATTAAATTAAATCAGGCTAAACAATAAAAAATTTAAAATTTATTGATAATTTATATTAAAATTAAATCCAAATCTGCAATTTTAAACGTTGATCACATAGCATTATATTAATTAGTTGTTTGTTTTTTGTGATGATAGTTTCTTATAGTGATGGAGCTAGACCTTTGTACATAGGTACGGGAAAGTAATTTATTCTTAATTATATAGTGTATATATGTGTATTAAATTAAAAATATATAATTATCAGTTAATTAGAAATTTAAAATATATAAAAATAATAGTGAAAATTAATTTAAATCCTTTTTCCTAATGATTATTTTATTAATAAATTAAAATTTTTTTAATACACAAAATGGATAATCCTTAAACCGTTGTAATTCGACAAGAATAAAAAATACCTGCAAATTGATGTATATGAATTTTGCAACAGCTTTAAGCAGATTTGAAAATTGTCTCAACTCACCAAAGATTGACGTCACCACTAAATTAGATAGTCTATTCGCAACAAATTTACTTGTCTATAAACATGACTAAACCTCACCTGCCAATTGATGCATAAAGCTGACAATATTAATACAAAACATTTGTATGGCACAGATTCTTACTTATGTTGACTTTCATTAGATCAAGGCCAGCTTTAAAATCCATTTTTACCATTAACCGTTTAATCTCTATATTTTGTGCTACTCGGAAGCCAAATAAAATAGCACGTAGCTATACATCCATTGAAGAACAAACACCTATATGAGTGTAATAATCCTTCAACCATACTTTATACTATTTGGCAAGACCTTGTTGCACCTCCCCTTCTTGAGTTCTCTTTAGCCGCCCTATCTATGTTTAGTTTAACCCAATCATACAAGGGAAGTTGCTAATCAATGTTTACCAATATTTAGTACGGTTTGGAGCCCTATTGCTCTGTGAACACCAAACTCGAAAATTATGTACTAATTGCAACTTAAAACAACCAATTTATTGGCTTAATAAGCAGTGAATGCCATGAAACACATATTCATTCCTCTATTTCTATATCCACCACAAAGCTAAAAATAAGACCTGCCACAAAAATGAATCAGAACATAACTTACATTCAAAATCCTATAATCAAGAGAACCAAGCAATAATGTCCATAAATAAGAAAACACGAAGAGAGTCAGCCTCCAAACGCAAAACCAAAATTATTGAGCCCTCTAACAATCCCGAAAAATGTGAAAAATGTTTTCTACTACTACCCCATAGAAGGTATAACTCTAATCTTATAAAAAAGGGGTAAATATCATCCATTGTCCCTGAATTTAGGGTGTTATAATATATTATCCTTGTAACAAACTAGTTTGTAGGAAATAGTTGTTTTTTTCTCTATGGAACAAAGGTATTTATATACATATTATAAGGTCTTGTTAAGATAACAAATCATTCTTCTAAAAATTCTCCATCTATTAATTAGTATCAATTAGGCCTATGATTTTGCAATCTATTCTAATCGTGTACAGATTATGTTCACATTATAATGCTCCCTCTCAAGCTGGAGCATTGATGTTTATGATGTCCAACTTGTTATAAAAATATTTTATTCTAAGCCTATTTAATGCCTTAGTGAATATATTACCCAGTTGCTCTTCTGTCTTCACATAACTGATAGAAATTAGATTTTCTTGAAACTTCTTATGGATAAAATGGTAATCAACTTTAATATTATTAGTTCGTTCATAGTATACTAGATTGGAGGCAATATGAAAAGCAGTCTGATTATCACACTAAAGTTTTGCGGGTGATATAATATCTACACTTACTTCTTTCAACATATGATTTATCCATAAAATTTCACAAGTGGATTGAGTCATGATCCTATATTTTGATTTGGCACTGGATCTGGACACTATATTCTGCTTTTTACTTTTCCAATACACTCAATTTCCTCCAATAAATACACACTAGCCTGTAGTGAATTTTCTATCACTTTTGGATCTCGCCCAATCAACATCTAAAAAGCACTCAACTGAAGTATACTCATGATTACTGTAGAGTGTACTGAATCCAGAGGTCACTTTTAAATAACAAAAAATTTATTCTAGAGTAGTCCAATGTATCACTGTAGGTGCAAACATGAACTGGCTTACAACATTTACTATAAAAGCAATATTTAGCTGAGTTATCACCGTAAGGTAGTTCAACTTTCTAACCAATCTCTTTTATCTATCTGGATCATTATAAGGGTCTCCATCATCCTTCATAAAACGTATATTATGAATTATTGGTGTGCTATAGGGTGTAGCTCCCGACTTCCCCGTTTATGCAAGTAAGTCAAGGATATACTTTCTTTGAGATAAAAAATTCCCTTTTTACACCTCAAAACTTCTATTCCCAAGAAATACTTAAGCTGACCCAAGTCTTTAGTATAAAAACTCACATGCAAGAAGGATTTGAGAGAAGAGATCCTTGCATAATCATTTTTTGTAATGATAATATCATCAACATACACAACAAGGAGGATAATATCAACATTTGAATGTCTATAGAAGACTGAATGGTCACACTTGCTATTTTTTAACCCAAATTCTTGAACAACACCACAGAACTTGTCACACCAAGCACAGGGGCTCTGGTGCAAATCATATAAATATTTCTTCAAATGACAGACTTTCATACTCCTCCTAAGCAACAAACTCAGGTAGTTGTTCCATATACACTTCTTCTTAGAGGTCACCATATAGAAAGATATTGTTGATATCTAACTAGTGTAGAGGTCAATGCTAAGAAGCAGCTAAGAAAATAAACAAGTGAACTGAGGTCATTTTGGCCATAGGAGAAAAAGTGTTACAATAATACTCAGGTTTATGCATATCCTTTAGTAATAAGACGTGCCTTAAGTCTTGCCACAAAACCATCTGGATAGACTTTAATGGCAAAAACTCATTTACAATCCACAAACTTCTTGCCTTGGGATAAATCAACTAGTTTTCAAGTATGATTATCATCTAGAGTCTTGATCTCCTTTAGCATTGCATCACACTATCCAGAATGAGATAGGGCCTCTTTAACTGTCTTAAGTAAGGAAATGGAATCTAGAGAGACAATTAAGTAGCTAGAAGATGGAGAAAGGTGTAGATAGACTTACACTGTCGTTTACCTTTATGAAATCTAATGAAGAGATCAAGGTCACTCGCAGGTGGATCCAATGACGAAGAAGATTATGGTGCAAGACATGTATCATCGGTTACTTGTCTTCTAGAATAAACTTGAACCATTGGTGGTTTAGCGGATAGTTGAATACTAGGAGGAATACTTTCAATAGATTGTATCGGAGAAGACACTAGTGGAGATCTCACTATCTGATGTGACCCTATAGATGAGCTACTCATCTTCCTCTCCTCCATTGGTAAAGGTCTGTGCAGTAGAAAAAAAAAGAAATTTTTTTGAAAAAGATTATATCAGTTGAGACCAAATACATGTGGAGTTTTAAAGAATAACACCAATGCTCCTTCTGAAGATGAGAATATCCCAAGAAGATACACTTTAAGGCTTTAGAGTCAAGTGTAGGATCGAGCGCTTACCACCATGCCAAAAGCTTAAGGGATCTGAGTAGGATGAGTAGGATGCTAGCCCACTTGGCCAACAATCCCCTCCCCAACACCTGCTAGGATTTGAACCCATGACCTTGGCTTTGATACCAATTGTAGGATCGAGCGCTTACCACCATGCCAAAAGCTTAAGCTGTTAGCAGAGGTAGAACTCCAATTCCCTATAGCGTAGCAAGTCCAAGCGCCATGGTTCGAAGGGATTTGAGTAAGATACCGGCCCACTTGGGCAACATTAAGTTTAGTCACATGAGGTATGACATCTTGAACATAGCAAGTACGGCCAAAAATTCGTGATTTCAAAGGAATGAGTATCACCATTAAGTACCATAGATGACATGCAATTAATGAAAAAATATGCGATAGAGATAATGTCAGCCTAGAATTGTGTCCATTCTTCCTTTTAGCCACCCCATTTTGACTAGGAGTATCAACACATGACGATTATTGAAGAATACCATGTTGGATAAAAGTCTGAAATGATCCTGACATGTATTCTTTGGCATTATCACTCCATGCACAAAAATATTAAATTGATTCTTAATTACAGCACAAAAGGTAGAAAAGTGAGCAAGCATCTCATATCAATTCTTCATAAAGTAAATCTAGGTCATCCGAGAAAAATCATTCACAAAAGTAACAAAATACCTTAATCCAATTGTAGACCCAATAGGATAGGGTCCTCAAATGTTTAAATGAACTAGTTTAAAAGCATATTTAGGTTGTTTATTAATTTTGGGACTAAGTGAGATATGATGGTATTTTGCAAAATGATAAGATTCACATTCCAGTGAAAGTACATCATGAAACTGGGGGATAACTTTTTCAAAAGTGGTAGAGAACGATGTCCTAATTGACAATGTGCTTCAAATGGAGAGATTACATTAGAATAAGTAACTAAATGAGGCACTCATGCATCCAAAATATAGAGACCATCAGATACATGTTCTTTACTGATAATCTTCTTCATCATAAGATCATAGAAAAGATAATGATCAGGGAAGAAATAGATATAACAGTTTAGGTATTTGATAAGTTTACTGACACAGATTAAATTAAAGGTAAGATTGGGCAAACTTAACACAGATCATAAAATGATGGAAGGAGTAAGCTTAATAGTCCTAAGACTCTCAACATTATATTGCAACTCATCAACTATGGTTATACAAGAAAGTACCTTATATGATTGAAAACTAGAGAATGTGTGGTAATTACCTGTCGTATGATCTGTGACACTAGAATCAATAATCCATTTATTTGAGGATGAAACAAGACATATTTCACCTGTCTCAATAATAGTTGTAACAACCCGAAAATTGGACCGCTACCGACGCTAGGATTCAGATCGACTTAAGGTCGCCGGAACCCGTAGCAAGCCTACTATACATCCTGTGTATCTGATAAAATCCCATACATGATCACACATTTACAAAACAACTTAAACATTTCATGAAACCAAGCTTAACATGTGCATATATCATAAACTGAAAACATAAAACTCATACTAGAGCCCTCATCATATGCTCCAGTATGGTTAACATACATGTCTCAACTTAGTTCAACATAACATATACATAAAATTTTTACATAAAGATCATGTAAACCGGGATTACAAAACTATCATTAGGGCAAAGCACAATTCTAATCCATAAGATATTACATGTCCACTACTAATCTATTACATTAAAATTGTACCAAAAGCTATGCTGACTCTCCCAAGCTATCTGCGCTCCTGCAAACCTGGAGTTAGAGAAAAGGGATAAGCCACAAGAGTCTAGTGAGCAGAACATAAAAACAGTTTAATAAACATATGCTCATATGGAATGCGTCACAGCACAAACAATTCACAACAAGATGGACTTGTCACCAGTAACCCTCTACATAATCCAATATGCCCGGCCCTCGACGAAGCTCCTCAGAACTTTCACTTAAACATAACATAACATATCCATAAATGCCATGGGCGTAGATTGGGCAGCCCTAGTCTTTCTCTTACATAGTGCCAGGGCGCATAGAATGGGCAGCCCTAGTCTTCCGTATCCGTCATAACATAACTTGCTCGAGGGCTAGTGGGTCATCCAATATCCATCCACAACAACAGTAAATTATGCAATGCATCATATTCGTGAGTTCTAATACAAACAACCTATTACATAACATGGCATTCGTGATGCATGAACATGCTCAAAAGTTTGATTACTTTAAAACAAGAGATCAGTTCAGTTCTACTCACTTCTGGCTGACGCTTGCCTAACACTGGTGCAGTTATCTCACTGCAGGCCTCTACGGTCTCCTTGGTCCGATCCTACACAGATGAACTCAAATGAGGGATCAAACATAACTCTAACAAGACTCTAAACAACTCCCCAAAAACTCCCTAAAACATAACAAAACATGCATAGGAAACAATAAAGGAAGGTGGGCAGGGGACTTTCGGCGGCCAAAGGTCCTCCACAGATCCGAAAGTCAAGCACTTTCGGGGGCAAGTCCCGCGGCCGAAACTCCATCACAGATCCGAAAGTCACTAACCTTCGGGGGCAGGTTCGGCGGCCTTACCCCTTCACATATCCGAAAGTCCATCTTTTCGGGTGCAGGTTAGGCGGCCAAAGGCTGCCTCCACAAGCAGGTTCGGCGGCCGAACCTGGGTTCTTCAAAACGGTAAAACCCGATTCTGCCTTATGCACTCAGCCACCAAAACTCTCCAAATCTCACATCCAACCCCTCAAAACATGCATATACACTCAAATATGCATAAAGGGCTAAAAACTAGCCTAAGCCCCCACAAACAACTATAAAACATCACAAGAGCAAGCATTCATCATCAAGACTAACCCCAAACCCTAAAACCTTAGATCTAACCATTTCATGCATTTTTAACCCTTTATCCCTTCTTAAAACTTGATTAAAACATAGGAAACGGCAAGGATTTACACTTACCTCTTGAAGATCTAAGGTAGATGCGACCCAAACTTAGAGTTGAGGATAAACGGTCTCCTGAGGTCTCCAAACTTTAAAATCTTGGATTCAAGATTAAAACTTCAAAAACAAGAGAAAACTCATTAATATTTTGAAGGATTTGAAAGAAAAACAACAAAATCAACAATGGGAGGGCAAGAACTCACCTTTGCCCGAAAATGGAAAGAGAAATTTTTCCATTTTCGGACTGAAGGCCTTTTATAGATGGCTGGCCAGACCACCTTCGGGGGGCCGAAAGAAGAGCTCCCGCGGCAGCACCATGTTCGGCTGCCGAACATAAGGCTCGGCGGCCGAACTTGATTTTTCCCCTCCAAAGCATTTTTCTTCCTTTTAAAAAAATACTTTAACAGAAAAACCAACAGTAAAATCATAAAATTCATTTTGTGAAAAACTTATTTTATCCTTCTAAGAGGTTCCGGCATTCGAGATTCTGGCATTCGAGATTCCGGATTTCAACGAGAATTCCGTCGGAAGGCTGAAATTCTGACGCCGTAGTCTAGCCGGGTATTACAATAGTATTGACTGAAGTGGACCTTTTGAGTAGGTCCTGATATTGAATACCAATATTTCTACCTCGATTATTATTTTTCATCCTCCTGTAGTAATCATAATCTTACTATCGATAACTATTTTTAAATTTCTAAAATATCAAAAATCATAATAA
The DNA here is from genome assembly GCF_001659605.2 of Manihot esculenta. Classification (NCBI taxonomy): domain Eukaryota; kingdom Viridiplantae; phylum Streptophyta; class Magnoliopsida; order Malpighiales; family Euphorbiaceae; genus Manihot; species Manihot esculenta. The sequence goes on from NC_035178.2 coordinate 12,960,417, forward strand.
ACGAGACCCAATCCAGCAAAGTCACAAATCACAGAATATAGCACTACAAAACACCACTAGGAAAGAGGTGAAAAAAAAAAACAAAACAGCACATACGACTAGAATCACAAGGCAAAGATAATAAAAAAAAAAAACCAGGCGCAGTTTTCAGACATTTTGAACAGTATCGATGAACAGTGCATATGAACAATACCTATGAATAGTATTGATAAACAGTATCCGTGAACAATACCGATAAAATAAACCTCAAAAAACTGAAGGCTTTGATACAATGTAACAAACTAGATTTATAGAAAATAGTTGTTTTCTCTATTGAACATTGGTGTTTATATAATAATTAAAATGTCTTATTAAGGTAATAAATCATTCTCTTAAAAATCCTCTATCTATCAATTAGTATCAATTAGCCTTATAATTTTGCAATCTATTCTAATTATGTATAAATTATATTCACACTATAACAATCCTTAAACTTCAATCTGTAACATAAAACTCAAACTTTGATGTAATTAATATAAAAATCCTTTTAAATGGCTACAACCAGTTTTTCAGATTTTTCTTATATGGCATATTATTATACCTCTCACTTTGTCATGAAAAGTTATTTTACCCCCTCAACTTTATTTTTATCTTATTTATTCATTTAACTTTTAAATTTTGAATAATTTAATTTCTACAAAGTTAGAGAATATACATATCACTTCTTCAACTTTTAATTATTGAATAACTTAATCTCTATGATATGGTAGCGTGTGAATATCACATGCTAGTTGTAAGAATTTATTTCACCATTTGAAAGTTGAAAGAGTAAATAGGAAAAAATTAAAATTGAGAGGTAAAGTGACTTTTCATGAAAAGATAAGGAGGCAAATTATGCATTTTACCAAAAATAAATTAATCAAAATGACTTAAATATCCCACGCTTTTGTTTTTCTCCTCTTTCATATCAACAAAGAAAATATTATTGCCCTTCATTTTTCTGCCTTCAGTCTTGTACTTTCATGGAGTTTCTAGAGTTCCTCTTTCCTTCTCCTTTACTTTGTAGATAGATAAAACTACTACACTAGTAGATTTTGTTACCTCATCAATCCTCAATCTCACAATTGGAACATAAACTTCATCCCCAATTTCCTTTTCCTTTGCATCTCCTCTGCTTTATAAATAGGTGCATTGTTCATAATTCCTACTCCTAATGTTGCTTTCCCATATTTTAAGTTCTCAACTACCTTTTATTGTCACCATCTTCCCACTCTTCCATTTATCCTCTACCTCTCCCATTCTCACCACCATCATTTCTGTTTCTTTGCCTCTTATGCCTTTCATCGTCAACTCTATCCTACTCTTTTTATGATTTCCTAATATCCTTAATTTCTTGACTTCTATGTCCATTGTCATACCGATGGATTTTTTCTCTCTTAAGCATATCTCTCATCTTCCGCTAATACTTTTTTTAATTATCTTTCAAATGCCAATAGATCTCCTTCCCTGCTAAGAGCCCTCTTCCTCCACTCCTAGCTAGGGGTGAGCATTTAGTCGGTTTGATTCAAAATCGAATCGAACCGAATAAATCAAAATCGAAATTTTAGTATTTATAAAAATCAAAATGAATCAATTTTGGTCAGAAATCAAATCGAACCAATCCGATCTGATTCGGTTCGATTCAATTTGGTTTGATCGATTTTGATTTTTAATAAATTTTTTATCTTTTACACTTTATTTTTAATATTTTAAAATTTAATTAAAATATTTTAATTTTTCTATATTATTTAAAAAATATATTATTACCACTAATCGGTTCGGTTTGATTTTTTCAATTTTTTTTCTGATCAAAATCGAACCGAATCGAAATAACTAAAATTTCTGAAATTAAAAATCAAACCGAACCGAAATGAATAAAAAATCAAACTAAATTTTCAAATTAATTCGGTTCGGTCGATTTTTTCGGTTTGAACCGAATATTGCTCACCCTTACTCCTAGCTATCCAACTTCCCTCACCATCCCTTTTAATCATGCCATTGGCCGTCATGGCCCTTCCATGTTAATCAAAGAGATAATAGCTCGCGAGTTGGATGCATTGACTGGGAGTACTTGAAGCCCATGGTGGCTTTGAACATGCTCCAAAACACAACATTTGGGGTGGTTTTAACAGTGATGTTGATTTTGACTATGAAGAAGAAGCTAAACATACTAATTGGGATTTGAATATGTGAGTATGCATTGCATTGTTTTGTACATGTGGTTTTGAAGTGGTTGGAGTGTAAGAAAAGGGATATCAGTAAAGTGACAGATAAAGAGGGGCAAGGAGAAATTGGAGGATAAAAGATGATTGGATTGAAGAAAATGTCATAAATCGATGAAGAAGGGATTGGGGATTAACATTGGAAGAACATGAATTTGAGTGTCGTAACAATATCATTCCTAAACTTTAATTTGTAATATAAAACTCCTGAAATTTTAATTTAATTAACATAAATATCCCTTTAATCGGCTATAATCAGTTTTTTAATTATTTTACTTAATGTATAAGAAAACTATGATTCTTCAATAAAGAGAACAAATTTGGTGGCCATGGCAAAAATAATAGAAACATAATTAAATTGAAAGTTAAAACCTTCCATTAAATCTTAAATATTCATATATATATATCAAAATCAGTAAACAAGTAAATCATTGCTATCTATTACAAGCATATACTGAATAAGTTCAAACCTTCAATTTAGTCTTAGCAAAATTAAATTGAATTTCTGCAACTACAGTTGCTATAAATAATGTACAATATCATGAATCAGACTAAAATTAAGAAACCAAATTTCTTGTACTATCCAATCATCTTCTTTTTCTCTTGTTCCATCCTATCCAATCTCATCAGTAAGTCAATAATTACTCTTTTAGACGGCTCATCAACTATTAGATCAATCCAATATAACTACTTGCAACTAGAGGTGAGTATTCGGTCGGTTCGATTCAAAATCGAACCGAACCGAATAAACTAAAAATTGAAATTTTAGTGTTTATAAAAACCGAACCGAACCGATTTTGGTCAGAAACCAAATCGAATCGAACCGGTTTGATTCGGTTCGGTTTAATCGGTTTCGATTTTTAATAATTTTTTTATTTTTTACACTTTATTTTTAATATTTTAAAATTTAATTAAAATATTTTAATCTTAATATGATTTAATTTCTCTATATTATTGAAAAAATATATTATTATTACTAATCGGTTCGGTTCGGTTTTTTTAGTTTTTTCTGATTAAAACTGAACCGAACCGAAATAATCAAAATTTTTGAAATTAAAAATCGAACCGAACTGAAATATATAAAAAACTTAACCAAATTTTCAAATCGATTCGGTTCAGTCGGTTTTTTCGGTTTGAACCGAATACTACTCACCCCTAGTTGCAACATCTTATTAAAATAAAAAAGTGAAATTTATAAGACTATATTTCAAAAGTTGCTTACTCCATAGCAAGGATGCCAAAGAAATCTTCGCTCTGAAGTTTTTTCATCTAAGAAGTTTTCATCACAACCTCAACCTCACACTTGCACCTCATCGACAATGAGTGATCTATCTAATCACTTTTGTTTGAGGCTTGAGACACTTGAGAAGGAGGAAGAGAAACAGAGGGAGATTTGAATATTTTAAAATGAAAGTTTTAGACAATTTTTTAATTAGTAAATCCTTATATGCTTTCAAGATTTTTTTAGAGAAAATATATATTTTTTAATTTGTTTTTTTAATAATTCTTTTTTTTATTTTTTTCAAAAAGCACGCATATTTAAAGAGGGTTAAAATTTTAGACAACTTTTAAAAAATTTTTCTAAGAAAATAAGTTTCTTTAAAAAAGCTTTTATGAATAAATAAAATTTATTAATTTTTAACGCATTCATTAGCAAAAAAAAAGTGTAAACAGTAAATTAAATTTTAATTGAATCAAATATTAAAAATTATTTAATTCTATATTAACAATAACATAATTTAGTAATTTTACAGATTAAAGAATATATAATATCAAAAACAAAAGCAAATATTAATAAAATTAGATTCCATTTATATATGCATAAACAACAAAATATGTATTTTTTTATTGTATACATTGATTCTATTTAGAATTTCAATTCAAATTTGGATAATTTAAAAAAAAATAATTTTAATTAAATTACAATTCATTCATTAATAGAATATCTTAAGCTCCATTTATTTTTAAAAAATAATTTATATTTGAAAAATATTTTTTATGAAAAATATTTTTTAATTAGATAATTTATTTTTTATTATTTACTTTTAATTTAAAAATAATATTTATTAATTGATTTATATATAAAAATCTTAATAATGATATTATGTAGGGGTGAGCAGTATTCGGTTCAAACCGAAAAAATCGACATAACCGAATCGATTTGAAAATTTGATTCGGTTTTTTATATATTTCGGTTCGGTTCGGTTTTTAATTTTAAAAATTTTGGTTATTTCGGTTCGGTTCGGTTTTGATCAGAAAAAACTGAAAAAATCGAACCGAACTGATTAGTGATAATAATATGTTTTTTTAATAATATAGAGAAATTAAATTATATTAAGATTAAAATATTTTAATTAAATTTTAAAATATTAAAAATAAAGTGTAAAAAATAAAAAAATTATTAAAAATCGAAACCGATCAAACCGAACCGAATCGAATCAGACCGGTTCGGTTTGATTTGGTTTCTGATCAAAATCGATTCGGTTCGGTTTTCATAAACACTAAAATTTCGATTTTCGGTTTATTCGGTTCAGTTCGATTTTGAACCGAACCGACCGAATGCTCACACGTAATATTATGGTGTAAAAAATACTTTTGAAATGAAAATTATTATTTTTAATTAGAAAAATATTTTTTATTAATTAAAATTTTTAAATATCCAAAACACTAAAATATATGAAAATATTTTTCGTAAAACAAATAAAACATATTAAAATGTTATAATTTCTCACTTAATACAAATTTAGATTCCTCAATCATTTCAAATCTATCTCAATAAATTTTAGAGTTATTTTGCTTAATTAATTTATAAGCTGATTAAATTTTAAAATTTATAAATTCTATTTATAAGAAAAAATATTAAAAAATTTTTAATTTTGGTATAAACGAGTTTAATTTGATATTTTACTTTATTATCCTATTTAATTCTAAAAATTCATTATTAAAACTAATGTAAATAATTTATTGAAATTATTCTGATTTTTGTTATGAATAAAACAGAATTTAATAGAACATTTGATCAGATAGTATTTAATTTTAAAAATTCATTAGATTAGTGTAAATAATTTCTTTAAATTAATAAAGGTAAGTTATTTCTATTCAATTTAATAAATATTTATTATAAATTATTTATGTTTCAATTTAAAATTAAATTCCATAATAATATTATAATAAAAATAAATTATTATAATTTAATATTTAAAATAATTTAATATTCTTTTTAATTATTTAAATAATAAATTTATTTATAAATTAATTTTATTAAGCATATCAACTATTTATAAGTATTTTAATAAACATATAATTTTTAAAATTTTAAATATTTATATTTATTTTTATTGCTAATCTTAATGAAATAAAACTCAAACGAGTAATATTCGATATAAACTGAATCGAATTAATTTAAAAATTCAGTTTGATTTTTTATATATTTTGATTCGGTTCGATTTTTAATTTAAAAAATTTCAGTTATTTCTATTAAGTTCAGTTTTGATTAAAAAAATTTAAAAAATTAAATCGAACTGATTAATAATAATAATATTTTATTTTTAATAATATAGAGATTAAATTATAATAAAATTAAAATATTTTAATTAAATTTTAAAATATTAAAAATAAAAGGTAAAAAATAAAAAATTATTAAAAATTTAAATCGATCAAATTAAATCGAATCAAATCAAACTGATTAAATTTAATTTAATTATTAATAAAATTAATTTAATTTAATTTATATAAATATTAAAATTTTAATTTTTAATTTATTTAATTCAATTTAATTTTAAATGAAAATTATCGAATACTCAACTTAGAAAAAAGCGCATTTCACCGATTTAGCCTAAATAATTTATCCCAATTAGTAAAAAACAAGTTGAATAATTTGATTAATTTCGAGAACTATACAAAACGGTGCGTTTGGCGGGTTTCCTTCTTCCTTGTCACAGCCTATGGAGCGCTCTCTATCTCTCCCAGGTGAGTTGCACAGCCAGTCCACCGTAACCGCCAGACTGCTAAACGGCGCCCCTTGCCATCTGGGCGATCTCCGGCGACTCCCTATTTTTCGTTGAATAATAAGGTGGTATGTGTGTTTGTGTTTCGCTCTACACCTTTTACATTTCGTTTGATATTTTTGAACCCTTTATGACATCTGTAGAAGTTAGTTTGTTCTTATTTTATTGTTTAAACTAAATTTGAACTTACAAATCTTTTTTCCACTAGCAATTGTTGGTGATTTTTACCTATGGGTTTCAGTATAATTGACTGAAACTGATCAGTGGATACTTTGTATTCTTTTCCTTTTTTTTTTTGTGATTTAATCTATGGAACAACAAATATAAAATGGTGGTAGTCTGATTTTGATGAAGTATAAAAAGAAACAGCTTTACTAATTTTTTTCCTAATTATCATGAAAAAACAATTAAAATGGTACCAAGTGCAGCTGTGGTTTTCATTTTTTTTTTTCTTTTCTAATAAGGATGGGTATTGGGGTGCTGAACCTCAGAGTTTAACTAACTGCACTTACCTTCAGATTAAGCTTGTGATTGATTTTCATTTTTCTTATTCTTTATGTGCTTTATTATTATTATTGATTCATTAGCTGATTGAGCAAGGGAAAATCATCTAATTCTCTTTTTCCATTTTCCAAATTGAATAGTTTGGGACGGATGCATATTGCTGTTTTTATTTTGATTCATACTTGTTATGTTGCTAGTGATGGGAATTCTACATTTTGAAAAGAAAAACTAAAGGTAAATACTCAGTTTTACAAACTCAATACCTGATCTTATGATTCAATTTTGTGGAGCCTATACAGATCCCAGGTAAAATATCATTTGACAAACTTGTTTATGCAATGGAGAAGCTGAAGTCCATGGTTCCAGATAGGCTTAAACAGATAGTGGCAGATAGCAATGCTGACGATCTTCACTCAACATCTTCTTCTCTTCTTCACTTTCTCAATAAGTTGTCACAATTTCACCAAGTAAATATCTCCTGGTATTTCCTTTGCTGTTTCTTATGTTGGAGATAATATGATCCATATTTTGAAATTCATTTTATGAAATCTTTCTTTTTCCCTTATCCTTCTTTTGTTTGGTTGCTATAGATGATTAGAGATTTGACAGATCTGGAGGCTTCTCTCTGTGCTAAGAATAAGGATGCAGCTTTGGAATTTAAGCAAAAGGCCAATAAATGCTATTTCAACGGAGATTATGACACTGCACTGGCTTTCTATACTCGGGTATTAGTCACCATTCTGTCTGTCCTTTGTCATAGTGCTCCTCTCTTTCCTCCTCCCTGACCCCCCCCCCAAAAAAAAAAAAAAGTTTTAGAACGTCCTCATTCAGTATTATATTGTAAATCCTTGGGAATTGCATTATTATCTTTGTATTATAGCCCTTTCTAGAGCTAAATGAGATTTGATATTGGTTGATCTGTTCTCTCTCTCTCTCTCTCTCTTATATATATATAGATATATATAAATGAGAGTAATGTAATCTTTGGTATTTGGTTGATTGTATGTCTATTCCACAAATGTACCTTATGGTTTAGTGCTTTATAACTTTAAAGACAAGTTTTCATTTTTATTAAAACTGTTTCTTGAGCTATTTTTTGTTAGATTGTCCCTTGAAGTCCTTATGGTTGCTAACATGGGAGACTTAGTTGCCATGTCAACTTTTCGTTAACAGCTAAAGAACAGTATAATGGGGTAAAAGCTCAGGGTACCATTTTGATGAAAAATGAGTTTTGTCTCTTTAAGTAATATAATATTAAACCACATGGTGTATGTGAAAGTATCCTCTTTGTATCTATGTATTTGTGCATGCATGAGTGTGCATATCAGGTGGGTGGTGACTAGGGGTGATGTGGCAATAGAAAAGACTAAAGTAAACAAGAATAAATCTCCAAGGAAAAAGGAACTAATTCTCAAATATTTGTCTAAATAATAGTAACTTAATCAGCCAAATGCATACTTGCACACTTGTATTTTAACATTTTGGCTATCAGATAGCTCAACTTTAATTGTGATCTAATGAATGCCTAAATTTAAAAAAAAACTTCTAAACTCCTAAACTTTAAAAAATATTATTTTTAAACACAACATGCTCAAATCCATGGTTTTAAAGTCATGTTTAAAAGTAGTTATTTTTTTTTGTTTTAAATAAAAAAAAAGTTTACTTTTAAACACAACTTTAAATTAAAACTATGGATTTGAGCGGGTTGAATTTAAAGTTTTTTTTTTTCTAAAATTTAGGCGTTTAAAAGTAATTATTTTAAAAATTTAGGTGTTTATTAAGTCATGATTAAAGTTAAGCTGTTTAATAGGCAAAAGTGCTACGGTGCAGGTGTGTGAGTATGTATTTAGACAACTTAATCTTATTTGCGGAGCTTACATTAGGAATATTAAATAAGATAAACTAGGAACTAATAGTAAACCAAATAATAACAAACTTCCTAACAACCCTAAATTTCCTAATTCTACCATAAAAAAGTTCGTAATTGTATTAAGATTTCACCTTCACATACTACATTATTTTCCCCTGGTTGATGAAAACTCAACCACAAGTCTTGAAGTACAGAAGGATCATGACTCGAGCGAGGAGACATACAGTCTTATCTTCTTGGAAGATAGCAAACAATTTTGAAATGAGGGACTCCAGGGCAGGGTGCGTTCAGCCCATTTTCAATTCAGAGGTTTTGGTAGAAGGAAAGAAGTTGAAATATTATGGCATTGTGCAATCTTTGAAATAATTTGGAGTATTCAGTTGGAGGGACATCTTTACTTCTTTAAGAATTAGAGTTTGCCTCTATAGTTATTATTACTTAGTAGTGTGGTTTTTTGTTTTCACTAAGAGTTTCTACCTCATAGGAAATTAAGGAATTCCATTTGCTAAGATTATGAGTCTTAAGAGCATTACTTCATGTTGAATCCCACATCGGTTGTGGAAAAGGGTAATGTGTCTCTTATATGAGTCATAGGCAATCCTCCTCTTTGAGCTAGCTTTTGGGGTGAGTTAGGCCTGGCCCAAATTTAATATGGTATCAGAGCCTCCCCATCTGATGTTGGGCCTCCCATAGATATGTCCACGCACCAGTAAAATTCTGGGCGTGAGGGGGTGTGTTGAATCCCACTTCAATTGTGGAAAAGGGTAATGTGCCTTTTATATGAGTCATAGGCAATCCTCCTTCTTGAACTAGCTTTTGGGGTGAGTTAGGCCTGGCCCAAATTTAGCACTTCACTAGATTTGTCCGTTTCTTTGGAGTTGTTTTATTGCAATGAAATCCCTTGTTGTTTCATTTCTAAACCTAGAATAAGGAGAAGAAAGGTTGGGGCCTTGGAATTCTGAAATCATCTTGTTTTCTTGGGGCAAAAACTAAAATGTTTATTTAGACTAAGGTGGAATTGTGCCTATTTTTTTTCCTCAATGTTTTTTGTGTACTATTATAATGTATTTGGATGGAGAATTTTTGAACATTTTCAAAGATTATTGTCCTTTAACTTGTTGTAGGGCGTTATAGTTTTCTTTGCCTTGCTTCATACACTTTTAAAGGGTGCTTAGCTTGTTTGCATGGTTGGAGAACGTTTACATTACTTATTAGTAATATCTTTTACGATGATCTGTATTTTTTTTTAAAAAATATATATATATAAGGAGTTTGATAATGGATATGCAATGAAGCTGAGGAACGCTTCTATTTTGACATGGACATGTGTGCTTTTTAAAATCTTTTTTTCTTCTTTTTCCTCATAGTGAAACCTTTACCTCCTTTTAGCACTCAGTTTAGTTTTCTGTCTTTTTAAGGTTTGCACTTTCTATTTCTCCCAAAAGGGAAAAGGGATTGTTATGTAACTAACTTTTAGTTGTGTATATTTGATTGTTCTTCTTTCCTCACCTCCACCTGACAGGCATTGCGCATTGCTCCAATAAATGCCGATGACATGGACAAAAATTTGGTTGCAACGTTGTATCTGAATAGAGCTTCTTTATTTCATGTGAGTTTGAGTATTTTGTTTCTATTTTGCAAAAGATGCATAAAACTTGCTCCAACTTTTGGTACTGGAATAACTGCATTGCTTTAACAAACTTGGGTTGTGCAATAAACATGAAAAAAAAAAACAGAACCAATTCAAATTAGCATAATGTTTTGGTGTATACCAATGTTCTGAAACTCAGCCCAGCTGGTTCAACTGGAAAACTTGGGAACCGAGCCTATAGCCGATCAGGTGTTAGGGTCCTTAGAAATGGATCGAGTTATGGGTCCATTACTGGAATTGGTTTCAATGGAACAGGCTCTCAAGGAGAATTTGAAATTCTTGAGTTGAAGTACTAAAAAACTTTAGAAATTTTTCTCATCATTTTTTTATTGAGTTGCTGCACTTAAATACAAGAGGTAGATATAACCATCTTTTAGAAATAAGGAACCATGAAGCAACACGGAGGATCACCCTCTTATCACTAAGGAAAAATAAAAATTAAGTTGCACTGTCCATATCATGGATTAACCACTAAGAAGACAACTTAATTACTAAGAATATGACTCTTGAAAATAGGACAACAATTAACAACTTAAGAAAATGATAATTGAAACCTGGGTCTACTAACATCAGGCTTACTCCTAAAAAAATTAAGAAATTGTGAAATCGTGTCAAAACCCGTACCTAAAAAAATGACAAGGATGATGATGTTAGTGAAGAAAGTTGGCACTACTGGTTAATATAATTAGAATTGTAGAGAGTTGAGAACAACTTCTTTTGCTTCTAACAAACCCCTAGAATTATCACCTTCATAAAACATGAACAACAAGGATGTTGTAGGTCTTGCAATGGAGATTTTAAGTCAAGTTATAGATTTGAACATATAACCACATTGCAGGATAATTACAATAGGATATCAGCTAGGTGTTGGAATTTAGAGTGACTACAGATTGCCTTGGAGTTTTTAATGTAATTGGAATATACTATGAATTAAATAACGATTAAAGAGGGTTTTCAATTATTAAAGAGTGTACCTTACAACTCTATACAAAAGTGATTGATTCTGATAGAGTTAGGAACTTAGAACACAGAATGACATTTAATAGAAAGAAGAATTCAATTGATAATCCCTTCACAAAGAGCTCAATTTATTCTAACAAACAACAAATATTATATGTATGTATGTATGTGTATATATATATATTCTCAATATCATAATACAACCTCCCCTTTTCCCTTAATAAGAAAGAAATCCAAAGAAATTCCCAAGTACTTCTTGGCCCTCTAATAGCCAAAATGCAAGGAATGCTCATTCAATGGCCCCATGCATATGTGTATATATATTATATATCTTGGACATGTAATCCACCTCTCATTCTGTTATTGTCCAGCTTGCACCAGCTTTTTCCGCTTTCTTCTAGAGTTCTCTGCATCATTTCTAGAAGCTTCTGTAATTCCCAAGCTTCACCTCTTAACTTCCTTCCAGGTATAGACATTCAAGCCTCCAGGTCCGAGCCCATCTTTCTTCCCTGCATAAGCATATCAAGTTCAATGAGAATAATGGATATTGTTGAAAGATTTCTCACTGATGATAGAAAAGCAAAGAGAATAGGATAGCTGGAAAGCTTTCTACGAGCCCCCAGCCCTCCCTCCTCCTCCTCTCCCCAATGCAAACACATAAATTTAGTAGTGCAGTACTGAACTCTCACTAAAACATCCACCAGTCTGTTACAAAAGAGACATCAAAGTTCCATTCTCTCCAACTTGAATTGTAACTCAACAATTTTGATGATTAAAATTCTTTAAACTAAATGTGAGTGTGACATGATTATCAAGATATTCATTCTAAAATAGAAAATAATGCTTGCATATTAACATATTTTCTTCTGGTTGTTACTTTATGTGTATGCACTGAAAAAATATTTTTCTATTCATCTATCTTTTTTGTCTGTTTCAATAGAAAATAGGACTTCTAATGGAGTGTGTAAGAGATTGCAATCGAGCCTTGCAAATTTCTCCAAGTTATGCAAAGGTCAGTATGCTATATCTTATAACAATATCATTCCATCTCTTGTCATGCTACTATAGGGAGATAGGAGGAGAACGTGCCTTTGTATTGGCAATAGATTATGTAATTAATTACACCAATTGTTTTTAATACATTCTTTATCTTTTTCGTGCTTTATCCCAAGCTTGTCTTCAAATAGGGGGAAAAAAGTAAGAATAATTTCCATATTCTCATGTATTCTCTATCTCCAATTCGTAAAATCTCTGGTCATATTCCCTACAAATTTTAAATCAACTACTAAAGCACTATTCTTTTATAATCATTGGAAACAACAAAAATGAAAAACAAAGAAGTGGGAAATACAGGAGAATTTAAAATATGATAGGGAAGAGAAAATAAAGGATTGGGGAGGAGTTATCCAATGCATGCAAACCTTTTGAGTAATATGTTGTATGCTTGACCTTAAGTATTTTATTTTTATCCTATAGGGCTATGTACAGAGCACCTAATTTTATGAGAAGGAAGGTGACGTGAAAATATTTGTTCTTTTCATTGGATATCATGTATAAACCACGTGATTTGTGCATTAACTGAGTTCCCAACTTATTGGATCTTTAAAATTCGAGTTCTCTGTGAGGGTCTTAAAAGTGGCTTCTTTGTTTTGTAGGCATGGTACAGGAGGGGTAAGGCAAATGCTGCTTTAGGCATTTACAAGGATGCAATCCATGATTTGGATGTTGCTAAGAATGTGGAGTTGTCATTGGGTGGAAAGAAACAAATAGAAAATGAACTAAAGATAATTGTAGACCAATATGAGGGCACCAGAAGTGTTCAACATATTGAAAATACCGTGAGAAACTTCAGTAAGATATTCAACCTTTCACCATCCAAATGTTCTTTTTCTGAGTTTTATTTCTTTAATATACCTTTCACTATTAAAATATTAATCTTCCTTGTGTGTGCACTTTCATCTATTGACTTCACATGTCTAGCCATTTAGTCTCCAAACTGACATAATACTGTTCTCTATTTTACTTTTTTTATTCCTCCACATAATTGTGCTATCAAGTTCAAATTTTGTAACATTTGGTATTATTATTATTTAGTCTTCGTTAGTCTTTTTGAGGGTTCTTTTAATATAATGAGAATGGAGATACATTTAATCTCTACTACACAAAAGGTGCAAAAGTAGATTCTATGGTTATGTTTTTGGCGCAAAGCCGCAAAACACCTGTATTAGAGAATAAATTGGAAAATTTATCACTTTAATCTAAAAGACATTGCTTGCTTGTAGAAAGTATTTTAATAACTAGTTTTGAGGGGGAATATAGTATACAAATGAAAGATCTATTAAAAATTCAGTGGTAATTAATAATTATTGAAGAATTTTGGGAAAATTTAGAGAATTCTTGTATTTCACTCTTAATCTTTACAATTAGTTTATATAACTATTTATACACAAAGAATTATATCTAAACATGAAGCAAATAATCAAATAATAATTACAGAGATAATTAAGGATCCTAATAAAATCAAATCATATCCCTAGAATCAGTTAGGATTAGCAAATAAGTCAACACTCCCCCTCAAGTTGGTGCAAAGATGTCGCACATGCCCAACTTGCAAATCAGATTATGGTAGATCTTGTTGTTGAGCCCTTTAGTAAACACATCTGCAAGTTGCCCAGTAGAAGTCACATGAACTAGGCTCAAGACAGTCTGTTAATTTTTTTTTAATGAAGTGCCGATCAATTTCAATGTGCTTCATCCGGTCATGTTGGACTGGATTTTGTGCTATACTTATAGCAGCTTTATTGTCACAACATAAAGTTATCTTGTCTCTCTCGAGCAACCTCAACTCCTCCAATAACTTCTGTAACCATAAGAGTTCACATACACCTTGGGCCATTGCTCTGTATTTTGCTTCAGCACTTGACCGAGCAACAACACTTTGTTTTTTGCTTCTCCAGGTGACAAGGTTCCCTCCCACAACTGTGCAGTAGCCAGAGGTGGATCTCCTGTCATCGAGAGATCCTGCCCAATCTGCATCTGTAAAAGCTTCAACTCGAAGGTGACCATGTTTGGAGTAAAGAAGCCCTTTCCCTGGCGCATACTTTAGGTATCTTAAGATGCGAAGTACAACTTGCATATGAGCTTGCGAGGGACATACATGAATTGGTTGACTAAGCTAATAGCATAGGCTATATTCGGTCGAGTGTGTGATAGATAAATCAACCTTCCTACCAATCTTTGGTATCTTCCAATATCCACGGACTCACCAGTTTCGCTTCCAGCTTGTGATTACTTTCAATGGGAGATTCTGCTGGTTTACACCCTATCATACCAGTTTCTTCCAACAGATCCAGAATGTACTTTCTTTGGGAGATGAAAATTCCTTTTTCTGATCTAGCCACCCATGATACCTAGGAAATATTGTAGTTTTCCTAGGTCTTTGATTTCAAATTCCCGAGCTAACAGCCTCTTTAGTTGAGTCATTTCCTCTTTGTCATTGTCTGTCACCACTATATCATCAACATAAACAATAAGAAGGGTGATCTTATCCTTGTGATGTTTGATAAACAGAGTGTGATCAGCATTGCTTTGTTGGTAACCAAAGGACATCATGGCTCTGCTAAACCTGTCAAACCAAGCTCTAGGAGATTGTTTTAGCCCATACAAAGCCTTTTTTAACCTGCACACCTTTCCTTGTGTCTTCTCATCAGCGAACCCAGGAGGAATTTCCATGAACACTTCTTCCTCTAAATCTCCATGGAGGAAAGCATTCTTCACATCAAACTGTTGCAAGTCCCAGTCCAAGTTGGCTGTGCAGGATAACAAAACTCTGATTGAGTTCATTTTTGCAACTGGGGCAAATGTCTCTTGGTAATCCACTCCATAGGTTTGGGTGAATCCTTTTGCAACCAATCTGGCCTTAAACCGTTCAATTGTGCCATCAGCTTTGTGTTTCACTATGAACACCCATCTACAGCCAACGAGTTTCTTCCCAGGTAGGAGAGTGATAAGCTCCCAAGTCTCATTTTTAGCCAATGCTTTCATCTCTTCAATCATTGCTTTCTTCCATTTAGGATCTGCTAGAGCTTTCTTCCAATCCTGTGGAATAGACACAGAGGAAATAGACAAGGCAAAGGCTCTATAGGAAGGAGATAAAGATTCATAAGAAACAAAGTTAGAAATAGGGTGTTTAGTACAAGATCTGACCCCTTTTCTTTGTGCAATAGGTTTATCTAAGTCATTAAAACATTCAAGAGTTGTGGGTAACTCACTAGAAGAAAGAGTTGTGGGTAACTCACCAGAAGAAGATTCATGACTTGGTAACTCACCAGGAGAAGATTCTTGACTCTGAGTAGACTGCATAATGGCTTCTTCTGCCTTGTCTCTCCTCGAATACCTTCTCAAATCTGGCTTGTCCAAACGACCAGTTCTCTCTCCCTGATTGGACATCTCCCCCTGTCTACTAGAACTCAAACTTTCTAGTTGAACCATATCATTCAGAATCACAGAATTCGGGATCACCTCTTCTTGCTCATTGTTCTCCCCCTGAAGAGGTGAGTGGGTGATACTAAAGTAGGGTTCAGTTTCTCGGAAAGTAACATCCATACTGATTAAGTATTTCCTAGAGGGAGGATGATAACACTTGTATCCCTTCTGTGTTGGAGAATACCCAACAAACACACATTTAAGGGCCTTGGAATCCAATTTCCCTGCCGTCCTAGTATGGACAAAGCAAACATACCCAGATACTTTTGGTGGAACAATATATGAATTTTTCCTTTGTAGAACCGCCAAAGGACTCATAAAGTCAAGGGTCTTGAGAGCCATTCTATTGATAAGATAAGCAGATGCAAGGATTGCATCTCCCCAATATGCTTTGGGTAGATTCATGGTGAACATAAGAGATTGAGCTACCTCCAATAGATGTCTATTTTTCCTCTCAGCAACGCCATTTTGAGCACTAGTATAAGGACAACTAGTCTGGTGTACTATCCCGTTACTCTCCAAATAAGCAGAAAAGCTACTATCCATGTATTCTCTTCCATTGTCAGTTCTCAAAATTTTCACCTTAGTATCAAATTGAGTACAAAGCATCTTATGAAAGGATTGAAAACAAGAAAAGACATCACTTTTAGCTTTAATCAAATAGACCGAAGTCATTCGAGTGCAACAATCAATAAAGGTGACAAACCATCGATTACCGGAAAAGGAGACAGTTTGAGTAGGCCCCCAAACATCAGAATGAATAGTCGCAAAAGAAATTTGACTTTTATTATGACTCAAAGGATAGGATGTTCTAGTGTGTTTAGCATACTCACAAGCATCACAAAATAGAGAATCAAACTGAGTTCTAGCAAATAAATTAGGATAAAGTTTTTCTAAGGCAAAAAATGATGGATGCCCTAACCGTCTGTGCCACTGTATTATTTCCTGATTGACATCCTTATTTTCTCCAAAACAGGCTTGAGATATAGAAGAACCTGGATCACCCTCCAATATATATAAGCCATCATGCAACCTACCATTGCCAATCCTCTTTCCTGTGAAGATCCTGAATAACACAATGATCAGGAAATAATTCAATTTTACAATTAAGGGCATTGGTAATAGCATTGATAGATAAAGGGTTGACAGGAAAGTGGGAAACATGAATGACAGATGATAATTTAATGTTGGATGTGCAAATAACAGAACCTGTTTCGGATATGGGAGTAAAAGAGCCATCAGCAATTCTGACGCTATCTTTGGTTAGAGAAGGAAAATAATTGAGAAAGCCTTTAGAAGAGCTTGTCATGTGTTTATTCGCACCAGAATCGATAATCTATGGAACATTATTAAGAGAGGAAGCATTACCTGACTTTACAAAGTTAGATGTGGCATCGGAGGACGAGGAATCAGAGTTAGGAATTGAGATCCTTTTACCTTCTGCCATGGTAAATATTTGTGAATCGTGAAAGAATATGAGGTACCCAAGGTTGTACACACAGAAGAGCCCAATTGATTCACCAAAAGACCGGGTAGCGGCACGGGAAGGCCGAAAAGATGGTCGGAATCGTCGCCGAAGTGATCGGAGCCGCGAAGCAGCGTCAGGCGATTGGTCACGCTCCGGGAAAGGGAGGCGTGTGAGCCTCACGTGCGGGCTTTTTCGGCGTCGAAGCTGGGCGATTGGCCGACGACAATCCTGGTGCCAGCGGTGAAAGGAGGAAAGGCTCCTAGATGGGTTAGTACCAAAAAAAGTAGATCTAGGGTTTTGAAACCCTAAAGAGGAAAAAAATTAAATTTGAACCCTAAAATTAGGAAAAGGCTCTGATATCATGAAGAATTTTGGGAAAATTTAGAGAATTCTTATATTTCACTCTTAATCTTTACAATTGGTTTATATAACTATTTATACACAAAGAATTATATCTAAACAGGAAGCAAATAATCAAATAATAATTACAGAGATAATTAAGGATCCTAATCAAATCAAATCAAATTATATCCCTAGAATCAGTTAGGATTAGCAAATAAGTCAATAATTATTATAACAGTAATCAACTATTAAAACTGAAAAAGTCTATCAGATTGTCAAATTTGTCTTGCACTATGCTATTAAGAATTAAGTGATTACTTTTATCCAAAAGGGACAAACTGGTGAATTACTTGAATTGGACCCCTGATTCAGAAGTGTTAAATTTGCGCATCAGGTATAAGAAAAAAATGTTTTCTTTACAGAATTTTTGGTGTGTGCAATATGTGTTAGAAATGTGTCAAAGTCAAATATATCATATTTAAAATGGTGTGGATACTACATATGCTTCTTGAGAGAAGTGTCACGCTCCACTGAATAAAACATGTGTAAAAATGTGTGACATTTGATTGAATAAAATATTTAAATTAGTGATTACATTCAAACTTACAATTACAAGTGAAGTTATTAGAATTCAGCAAGAGTAATTTTAATTATTATCTTTTGAAAAGCATGTTCAGCAAAGGTTTATCAGTCAATGAAAATTTTCTCCCAAAAAGGGGGGGAGAAAAGTTGGGTACTGCCACATGCTTCAAAATAACGAGTTAACAAGTTGGAAGTGTCTAAAGTTTTTTTTTAGTTGACAGTTCATGTTGTAAATTGTGTTGCAAAACTGACTTTAATGTATCTTCTTAGAAGTTCTAGTATTTGCTAATGCTCTTTGAATTCTGTAATCTGTATTCTATGAAGATCTAGTGAACATAATTGATTTTTTTTTTAAATGTATGCTTAATCTGTTAGTAGCCCTTTTAGGTCGGATATTATTTGAATGCTTTATTGTGTTGCACATTGTTGTTTAATACAATGCTACTATGCTAGTATCATTTAAGTATGAATTGTTAATGTTTATATCAGTGCATTTTTAAGCTTGAAATGATATGTTTATAGATTTTTCATGGCAGATGAGCCGCAACAGATAAATTTATTATGTGTCACTGATCCAGACAAAGGACGAGGCATGGTTTCACCGTGCGACATTCCTCAAGCTTCCTTGGTCCACAAAGAAGAGCCTTACGCCCTGGTATGAACATTGTTAAAATGATTGGGAAAATTCAACCTTTCATTCGTAATGAGTAGAATTTATATACAAACTATGAGAGTTTTCCTAATCAATATAAAATACAAATTCTAAAGTAAACTTCTAAAACAATACTAACACTAATAGACTCCTAACTTATAGCAAGTGTCTTAACTACAATCAAATACATATCTATACATATTTAGTTTCCACAACACATGAATCTGTCTTGTTGACGTTGTTATATTTAGTTTTAGTTAAAATGTTTTTTCTTGCAACTGCCATGCTTCTATTATCCTTTTCGACAAGAGCTGTTATGTTTAAGATCCAAGTCAGAGAAAATGCTTATATAAACTACAAATGTGCAATACATGCCACAGCAATTAAAGTACTATGGACGGTTATGGGCTAGAAGCATCTAAGGGAGGCCCCTTATCCTTGGAAAAGGTTATTTACTGCACTGCTCTAAGACCTAGCCATAAATACCTTTGTGATTTTTAATAATCACATGTGCAATACAACACAATCGATTGTTTTTAGAATAGTAATGTAGCAAAAATAATAATAGTCATTACATAAACAGATTTAAGACTGTATTACACCACATTAACCTACTGTTTTTACTTTTTAGGAATGCATATGTAACTGTTGCAACAATGCCTTATGCTGATGGCTGTTAATGCTATGAGAAATCCCAAAAATCTGAAGCTTAATTTATATTTATATTTTGATCCTTTTATTCTGAAATCACATGAAGTCCTTTAAATATACGCATGCAGTTCAGCTAGTTATTCCTGAAGAAGGCTTTGATTGCGGTAGTCATTACATTAGTTACATAACAACCTCAGTCCTGCTTGTGGGATTTGCCATCATAACTATTAAGAAAGATTGTTGTAGATATGCATTAGATTAGGGAAATGACACTAAATTTGAAAAGGATGCTTAGCACTTAATTCGGAGCATTATTTGCACTGTAATTATGTATTTTTCCTATTTAGGATTTTCTGTATTCTATTTCAATCACTAAGGCTTGAAGGATAATGTAGCAATAAATTTTATAAGTTCTCTTCTTACTCTTCTATTATCTTATGGTTTCAAAACCTTAGTGCTTTATTTGGAAGGAGATTGAGTAAAGTAAGATTTTCCAAAATAAGGTTTTATAAGGTAAGGTTTTTCATGGTTTTTAAACTTTAACAAATTTTTTATTGTTTGGGAGAAAGTGAAAGGTTTTGGAGGTATTTGGAGTTTTTCAAGAGAAAACATTCTCAGCCCACCAAATTGGTAGTTGAAATTTGAGTACCATTCTTTCTTTAAAATGCCCCATTCCCTCCCAAACACAAATTCAATGTTTTTAAACTTTGTAAAACCTTCCATTACCTGAAAAAACCTCCACCCAGACAAAGGGTAAAGGCCTGGGTTTCTCCTGTTCTTTTTCCATCCTGATCTTTTGCACACGCTAATCCAGAGTGCGTGAGAGTTCGTTAATCTCACCACTCCCATAAGCAGCCCCACTTACTGACAAGTTTGCCTCTGGAATTGCATCGCCAGAATCTCCTCCACGCACTGTCACAATGTCCTGGTGCACTGTTCAATAACCGGTGCATGGCACTTACCTGACAAGCCTTTTTCACCGGAACCGGCTCCAGTTGCGTAAACAAACAGAGGCCCACAACCTCTTCCAGCCACTAGTCTAACATGGGAATTCATTTTCTTATTTGTCAGTCTTCATCTATCGACTCCCAAAGCTAGGGGAGGTCCAAGGGACTTGCAATAAGCCGCCATTTCTTTTGTTGATTTTGGTGACACTGCACACTAAAAGCTCCAAGCTAAGGGGAGGGGAGGCCCTCCTGATGTAATGTGAATCACAATATCATTTTCCCACAGCGTTCTACAGATAACAGCCTCATGATATAAGAACCGTCTCATGGTCCAAAAAGGTGGCTGTTTCTAGTTTTCTGAAGTCTTGTGTTTTCATGTAACAAGTTTAAGGACCAATTACCTTTGATGCACATTCTTCCTTCTTTTAGTATTGATCTGCATGAGTACCATTCTTGCATTTACCATTAAAGGAGTATTTTATCACAAACAGCAACTGCACTTCTGATAAGCAGTATGAATTTGCTTGTCCCTTTGTTTTGCAGATTATATTGAAAAGTTGCCGAGACACTCACTGTCACTACTGCTTGAATGAATTACCCAAAGACACAGTCCCCTGTATATCATGTTCAATACCATTGTACTGTTCCCAGCATTGTCAAGTACAGGCAAGAGGAGAAACAATCAGTTGCTACAGAACAAAAGATGGGGTTGATGATAGTCTACCGAACAATCTTAAAGAGTATATTGCAGAGGTCACTTCATGTAGTGATTCTGATCCAGATGTTGAGTGCTTTCCTGAACATAAACATGAATGCCTTGGTGTGCATTGGCCTGCAGTATTGCCATCTGATGTTGTTTTGGCAGGTCGAATACTAGCAAAATTTATATCTCAAAAAAGAGGTTATATGGAGTGTAACCTTCTAGGAACTCTGGTATACCTCAGTATGTAGTATACTTTTCCATTGTTTATCATAGCTATTCTTATGTAAGAATTTGACCTCCCACTTCATTGCCTTGTAGAATCTTTCTCAGAGTTATTTACAAATTAGTCCAGAAGGCAAATTGGAATTGCATATATATGCTATTGTACTATTGATCTGTCTTCAACACTCTTTTGGAACTGAACTTCCAATAAATGGAATCTCATTATCACAGGTTGCTCCTCTCTCTCTCTCTCTCTCTCTCTCTCTCTTTCTCTCTCTTTCTCTCCCTTCAATCATTCACACACGGACACAATAAGGGGTAAGATATAATCTTTTAAGTTGTGGGTAGCCTGTAAAAGTAGATAGAAACAGCTTAGGCGGGGAAAGATTCCACACCAAACACCCAATCTTCCTCCAAAAAGTTGAAAATTTTAGTCCAAACTGATTCCTCCAGTATCTAAAATCTATAATTGAAACTAAGAAATCATTTCTTTCCAATTGGTTATTTTCTAATTTATCTTAATATTCAATATCTAGGCAAAAAAAGCAATATTTGAGAATAAAATTAGGGTTGGGAAGAGCTTAACCACACATTAATAAAGAATTTTGAGAGGAATTTTTTATTATATTCCAATTAAATTAATCTCTACAAGATTTGAGTATTTATTCACTTAGAATCAACCTAATTTAGGAATATTAACAACACACCTAATTAGAAGTATCTATAATAAAGAAAGAAAATAAAATCCCTATAATCGAGCCTAATTAGGATCTCAAGGATCTAAATTCTTCTAATTAGGAATTTTCTATGTTGGTCAACACTCTCCTCAAGTTGGTGCATAGATATCACGCATGCCCAACTTGCAAACCAAATTGTGATAGGTTTTGTTGCTGAGCCCTTTGATAAACACATCAGCTAGTTGCTCATCAGAAGACATATGATTTAATCCCAAGGCACCATTTATTAACTTCTCTTTGATTAAGTGTCGATCAATCTCTATGTACTTCGTTTGGTCATGTTGAATCGGATTGTGAGCTATACTGATGACAGTTTTGTTGTCACAGTATAGAGTAGTTTGTCCCTCTCCAACAGTTTCAATTCCTTCAACAATTTTTGCAACCATAGAAGTTCACAAATACCTTGTGTCATTGCACTATACTCGGTTTTAGTACTTGATCGAGCAACAACACTTTGCTTCTTACTTCTTCAAGTGATAAGATTTTCTCCCACAAATATGCAGTAACTAGTAATCGGCCTCCTATCATTAAGGGATTCTGCCTAATCTGCATCTATGAATACGTGTATGCGGAGATGACCATGTTTAGAAAATAGAAGACCTTTTCTAAGAGCAGACTTCAAGTATCGCAAAATGCGAAAAACAGCTTGTATGTGAGGCTCATGAGGGTTATGCATAAATTGACTGACTAAACTGATTGCATATGCTATGTTAGGTAGAGTATGACTACCAAGCTTTGATATTTACCAAAATTTACTGATTCACCAATCCCTATTTGTAGCTTGTGATTGCTCTCAACGAGAGTTTTTATTGGTTTGCAGCCTAACATGCTAGTTTCTTTCAAAAGATCCAGAATATATTTCATCTCAGAAATAAAGATTCCCTTCTTTGATCTAGCAACCTTGATTCCTAGGAAATATTAAAATTTTTCTAGATATTTAATTTCAAACTCTTGAGCTAAAAGTTTTTTCAGCCGAGTCATCTCTTTAGTGTCATCCCTAGTCATTATTATGTCATCAACATATACTATGAGAAGAGTAATTTTACCCTTGCGATGTCTGATAAATAGAGTATGATCAGTATTTGCTCTGTTGATAGCTAAAGGAAACTATAGCTCTACTGAATCGATCAAACCAAGCTCTGGGTGATTGTTTCAACTCATACAAAGCCTTCTTTAGCTTGTACACCTTTCTTTGTTTTTTCATAAGCAAATTCAGGAGGGATTTCCATATATACTTCCTTCTCTAAGTCTCCATGGAGGAATGTATTTTTCATATTAAATTGTTGTAGGTTCCAGTCAAGATTGGCAGTGCAAGATAGCAATGCTATGATTAGTTCATTTTGGCAACAGGGGCAAATGTCTCCTGGTAATCCACTCTATAGGTTTGAGTGTATCCCTTGGCAACTAGTCTGGCCTTAAAACTTTCAATTGATCTATTTGCTGTGTGTTTCAATGTGAACACCCATTTTGCAGATCTCATTTTTAGCCTAAGTCTCTATGGAGGAATGTATTTTTCATATTAAATTGTTGTAGGTCTCAGTGAAGATTGGCAGCACAAGATAGCAATGCTATGATTAGTTCATTTTGGCAATCCACTCCATAGGTTTAAGTGTATCCTTTGATAACTAATCTGGTCTTAGATCTTTCAATTGATCTATTTGCTATGTGTTTCACAGTGAACACTCATTTGCAGCCAACTGTTTTTTTTTTTTCAGGTGGAAGAGACATCAATTCCCAGATCTCATTTTCAGTTTAAGGCTTTTATTTTTTCAACCATTACTCCCCTCCATATAGAATCTTTGAGAGCTTTCTTTCAATCCTGTGGAATAGATGTAGAGGAAGTAGATAAGGCAAAAGCTCTATAGGATGGAGATAAAGAATCATATGAGAGAAAGTTAGAAATAGCGTGTTTAGTGCACGACCCAACTCCTTTTTTTTGAGCAATTGGTTTATTTAGATTATCAATGGGCTCACGGTTTAGAGTTAACTCATTAGATAGAGAAGACAAAGATTCATGACACTGAGTAGGTTGCACAATGGCTTTTTCTGCTTTTGTTTTGTCTCTTCTTGAATATCTCCTTAAATTTGATTTATCCAAACGACCAATTATCTTTTTCTAATAACTAGTAGTCTCTCCCTATATAGTAGTTCTTCTTGAGTAAAATGCTCTAGAGTTATAGGACTAGGACTTATCTCTTCTCTTTCATTGTCTTCTCCTGAAGAGGTGACGGGTAGTGCTGATCTAAACGTAAAATTTATACCGACAAAATATTTTCTAATGGAGAGTGGTAATACTTATAACCTTCTATGTGGGAGAGTATCCAAAAAACACACATTTAAGAGCCCTCGATCTAGCTTTCCACCTGTTCTAGTATGAATAAAACACATGCACCCAAATACTTTTGGTGGAACAGTATAAATATTTTTTCCTTGTAACACCTCTAAAGGGCTTTTAAAGGCAAGAGTTTTGAAAAACATTCTATTAATTAGATAAGTTGCGGCTAAGACTGCATCTCTCTGATAGGTTTTTGAAAGATTCATAGTGAAAAGAAGAGATCTAGCTACTTCCAACATGTGCCTATTTTTCCTTTCAGTAATATCATTTTGTGCACTAGTTGAAGGACAACTAATTTGATATAGTATCCCATTAGACTTCAGATAAGCAGAAAAATGACTATCGATACTCTATAGTTCTTAAAACTTTTATGTTAGCATAAAATTGAATACAAATCATCTTGTGAAAAGACTGAAAGCAAGAAAATACATCACTCTTTGCCTTTATTAAATAAATCCAAGTTATGTGAGTGCAACAATCAATAATAAGTAACAAACCAACGATTACGAGATAGTGAGACCGTTTGAGTAGGTCGCCAAACGTCATAATGGATGGATACAAAAGGAACATACTCCTATTGTTACTTGAGGGATAAGAGGGTTCTTGTATACTTAGCATACTCACAAGCATCGCAAACTAAAAAATCACACTGAATCTTGGAAAATAAATTAGGATAAAGTTTCTCTAAAACAAAAAAAGATGGGTATCCTAACTGTCGTTGTCACTATATGATTTTTTAGTTGACATCCTGATTTGTTTCAAAAGGAGCACGAGGTGAATTCAAACCCAGATTCTCTTCCAACATATATAAGTCATCGTGCAGTCTACCATTGTCAATTTTCTTCCCAGTTTGAAGGTTCTGAATAACACAATAGTCAGGAAAAAGCTCAATTTTATAGTTAAAAGATTTGGTAAGAGCACTGACCTATAAACAGTTAATAGGGAAATGAGGAACATGGAGAACAAATGATAGTTTAATATTGAAAGTACAAACAATCGACCGATTCTAGAGGATGACTGTCTTGTTGTAGACACGGAAGGTAATTAAGGAAGTCTTTAGAGGAGCTGGTCATATGTCTATTTGCTCCAGAATCAATAATCCATGGAGTAGTATTAAAAACACTTATATCACCTCCATTAGTGCCTTTATTATTTATCATTTTAAAGGAAAAAAAAGAGGCCAACAATACAAAGAGCAAGGAATACCACAGATGGAGATTAAGTTACTGTTAGAACACCTCGGGAAACAAAAAAGAGAATCAAGTCACGGAATTGGGCTAGTCAGAGGTGCGACGTGCCGGAAAGAGGGCCGAAAAGGATCGCTGGAGGATGGCCTGTGCCGACAAGTGGAAGAGGACGCAGATGGTTGTGGCGGTGCATGAGGTCACGCATGTGCTTGGAGCGAGGTCGCATTGCCGGGGTTCGACGGAAAATTGGATGGGCTTTCCTTTGGGACGGGTGGTGTCAAACAACTCTCTTGATATAATCGTCTAGAAGTTTGACCTATTAGTTAACTCTAATTTTTTTGTAATAGTTTTGAAACCTATGCCAATTAAGGTGGCAAAACTCTAGTACCATGAAGAATTTTCAGAGAAATTTTTTATTATATTCCAATTGAATTAATCTTTACTAAATTTGAGTATTTATATACAAATAATCAATTTAATTTAGGAATATTAACGATACACCTTATTAGGAATATCTACAATAAAGTAAAAAAATAAAATTCCTGTAAGCAAGCCTAATTAGGATTCCAAGGATCTAAATCCTTCTAATTAGGGACCTTTTATGTTGGTCAACATAATCAATTTATGTCAGGATAATTAGTTCACGAAAGTCAAATTTATCATTTTACATATAATAGATAGATGTAACTCTACATGTGAATCACCCATCCTAGTGGGTGGTGGTAGGGGAACCAAATGATGGTCTACATGGGATGCAAAGACACAATGGTGTTTGCACATTTACAGCAAAGGAAGTATTTCTATTGTTTGGGAGAAAGAATAATGAATTACTAACATACTCTAGATCTTGTAGCATATTAGGTCACTAAACAAGGAAAACCATTGGGAGGAACAGACCAACAGAGGGTGTGGACTGTGGAGAGTTTGAGGGGTTATAGCTGGAGGAATAGTTTTAGGGATAAGATGAAGAATACGGCTAGGTTCAGCTGGAACATCTGAAGATGAAAAGCATGACATTAAATACAATAGTAAAATAAATAATGTTATGGAGAGTTGAACACTTTGTCTAAGGTAAATTCAAGTAGATTTTGTTAACCTAGAATAAAGATATCAATGCTATGAGTATATATAAAACCTATGCTTGGGCTTGAGTCGGGATAAGAACGAGTTGTAGCCTTTAGAAGTGATCAAATGGAGTCAAGATTTAGCTATGTTCTTACTTATTTGTGGTTCTAGGAGTATGCCTTTATTGATCAGAATAATGAAGAGAAGAGTGGGGTGGAAAGTATTTCATAACTAGAAAGATCTCTGAAACTTTGATGAAAAGAAGAAAAAGAGAGTAGAAGATTTGAGAGAAAATGCTTGATAATTCCCATCAAGCCAATTGGGGTATATATACTACTTACAAGAGTACATACTAGGTAAGAAAATAAATTAATTCCCTAATTATAGCCTAATCATATCCCAATCATATCACACAATCATATCCCTAATTATCACTACAAATCTAGGCTATTTATAGAAATAATCTCAACACTCCCCCTCAAGCTGGAGCGTACATATCATATGCTCCAAGCTTGTTACAAATATACTCTATTCGTGATCCTCGAAGTGATTTTGTGAACACATCAGCTAGTTGATCATTTGAGTTGACAAAGCTAGTAGAAATGCATCTAGACTCAATCTTTTGCCTAATAAAGTGGCAATCCACCTCTATATGCTTCGTCCTCTCATGAAAAACTGGATTTGATGCAATGTGGAGGGCAGCTTGATTATCACATATCAACTTCATTTGACATGTATCGCTATATTTCAATTCCTGAAGGAGTTGCTTCAACCAAATGAGTTCACATGTCGCTAAAGCCATAGCTCGATATTCTGCTTCTGCACTTGATCTTGCTACCACACTCTGTTTTTTACTTTTCCAGGATATAAGATTCCCTCCAATCATAATACAATATCCTGAAGTAGATCGTCTATCTGAAGGAGAATCTACCCAGTCTGCATCAGAATAGCCAACAATTTGTGAGTGACCCTTGTCCTTATAGAGTAGTCCTTGTCTTGGAGCTCCTTTGACATATCTGAGAATGCGAGTGACTGCATCCCAGTGACTACTGTATGGATTTTGAAGAAATTGACTAACTACACTTACAGCAAAGGAAAATATGCTAGAAGTATTTTGTCTTCTGTATCTAGCAAAGACAAAATAGAAATTGTCTTGGAAAATTGAAGTATTTCTTAGGGATTGAAGTGGCACAGTCTAAAACAGGTATCGCAATTTCTCAACGAAAATATGCTTTCGGAGAGCAAGAGGAGGAGTAGTTGTTGCTACTGAAGGCATGACCGAAGGAGGTGAAGGTGAGTCACTAGAAGTACTTGCATCAGGGAGAGAAGTATCAGTGTTAGTAGCAGATGGGTGGGGCTGACGGGTGTAGACCTGAAGGGGTGGACTGACATGAGGCCAAGGAGATATAAGAGGCGTAGGTACAGGCAAAGCGCTAGGAACAAAGGTTTTATGCGTTGGACTAGAAGAAAAGTAAAGGGAGGTTTCAAAAAAGGTGACATCTGCAGAGACAAAATATCTGTTAGTAGTGGGATCATAGCATTTGTAACCTTTTTGAAGTCGAGAATAGCCAAGAAAGACGCATTTAACTGATTTGGGCTGGAGTTTGTCTTTACCAGGGGTATGATCATGAACAAAACATATACATCCAAAAACTCGCAGTGACAACTGGTTGGAGGTCTGGTTAGGAAAGAGAACCGAATGAGGACTCTGATGCTGCAAAACAGAGGAAGGCATACGGTTGATCAAATAGCAGGCAGTAAGGACCGCCTCGCCCCAAAAACGCAGCGGAACATTATGATGTATAAGTAAGGTGCGGGCGGTTTCAATCAAATGCCGATTTTTGCACTCGACAACACCATTTTGTTGAGAAGTATGGGCACAAGAAGTCTGGTGAGTAATACCCTGAGTAGACAAGAAATGAGAAAAAGAGGAAAGATATTCTCGTGCATTATCACTACGCAAAACCTTAATGCGAACACCAAATTGATTATGTATCTCAGCACAAAATTTTTGAAAAATGGAGAATAACTCAGATCGATTCTTCATTAAAAACAACCAAGTGCAACGAGAATAATCATTAATAAAAGTAACAAAATACTGAAATCCCAAAGTTGTACTGACACGACTTGGACCCCAAATATCTGAATGAACAATATCAAACATCGAAGTGGCCCTGTTATTAACTCGCTTGGGAAATGAAGCCCGAGTTTGTTTCCCAAGTTGACATGACTCACATGATAAAGAAGACAAAAAAGAAAGACGGGGCGATTTTTTGCAATTTGAGAAGACTAGGATGTCCCAAACGATTATGAATAAGCTCAGCGGACGTAGTAGAAACAAAAGCAACTGAAGAGGTGGAAAGGTAGTACAATCCTTGTGACTCAGATCCTGTTCCAATTATTCTCCCAGTACTCCGGTCCTACACAACAACAGAATCAACAGTAAAGGTTACTGAACAATTAAGGTTTTTGGTCAATTTGCTAATGGAGATTAAATTATATGGACATTCAGGAGTGAACAAGACGGTAGTTAAGGAAATAGAAGGAAGAAGTTGTACATCTCCTATTCCTTTAACTTGAGTTTGTGAACTATTAGCTAGGGTGACTTTAGATGGTGTAGAAGGTGAAACAAGAGTAGAGAAAAAATTGTGATTACCAGATATGTGATCAGAAGCACCAGAGTCTAGGATCCATGGACCAACAGGTGAAGACTTAGTTAGACAAGCAAAGGAATTACTGGAGTGAGCAATGCTGGTAGATGGAGGATGTTGCTTAGCTGCTTGAAACTGCAAGTATTCTTTATAGTCCTCTCCAATTAAAGTAATTGAATCTAGGTCCTAAGATTTATTGGTAGGTTGTGGAAGCAGACCTTCTTCATTAGATTGGGCAAGATGGGCTGCCGGCTTGCCAGTATTATCAGATTGATTGGACTGTGGTGGTCGACCATGTAGTGCCCAACATGCATCCCGTGTGTGACCTTATTTATCACAATAAGTGCAATGAAATTTCTTTCCTTTACCTTTGCGATTGCCTCCTTGTCCTTGATTTCCTTGTACAGCCAAAACTGAGGATTCCATATCTGTAGCATCACTCTTACTAAGGGAAATACGTAAGAGCCTAGCTGACACATCTTCTAAAGTTGGAATAACTGAACCAGTCAAAATTTGATCTTTTACAGAGCAAAGGTCAGATCGCAATCCAATTAATGCCAAAACCATAAAAAATTTATCACGTTGTCCTTCTTGCACATCAACATCATTAGTAAGGGGCATGAGAGAATTAAATTCATCTTTCAGAGTGTCTACTTGACCTAAGTAACTAGCCATATCGTGATGATTTTGTTGTAAGTGAACCATATCTGACACAAGCTTATAGATGCGTTGTATATCATTAGTATACAATGTTTTGGCCTTAGTCCAAACCTTACAACAAGTTTTACAAGATTAAAACAAAGCAAGCAATTTTGGACCCAACGAATGCCACAAAAGACTACATAGTTGAGCATCAATCTTAACCCAGTTGGGTCTATCAGTGACAGTGATATCAGTGGCATTTTTTGTTAAATGATCATTATATCCCTGTCCCACAAACTATAATTCTACGGATGCAGCCCAAGACACATAATTATTATTCCCTTGCAACTTAACTGTAGTAATTGAAAAGACAGGTTTAAGAGACTCAGAACCTATATTGAGGGTGTTTTGCTTCTCAGACATGTTGAGAGAGATTCTGAAACAATAAGGGACCAAGTAGAGACCCAAATCTGCAAAAAGGAGCCGAATCTGCCAAAAAGAGCGCCTGTCTGACGACCGGACTTACTGGGCTGGGGTCGCCGGCGTGAAACGGTCGCCGGAGGATGTGCACGCGTCCGCGCGTGGATGACGGATGTGTGAAGGTGGGCTGATCTGACAATCGGACCTACTGGGCTGTGGTCGCCGGAGCCGAGTGAAGCTGGGAGAAGGATTGCCGGTGTGAAACGATCGCCGGAAAGTGGTGCACGCGCTGGCGCGTGGCCGGAAGCAATCTGTGCAGGGGTGGCGCGTGGAGGCGTGTCTGGAGGCGGTGCTTCGCCGGAAAATAGATCGGAGGCCGGCGTGGGGAATGGGCAGGGTGGTGAGACTAACTGATTTCCAGAAAGTCACCAAAGTAAGGTGGCAGGTCTGGCACTCAAAAGTGAACCAAATTTCTTGACTCTGATACCATGAAACTTTGATGAAAAGAAGAAAAAGAGAGTAGAAGATTTGAGAGAAAATGCTTGATAATTCCCATCAAGCCAATTGGGGTATATATACTACTTACAAGGGTACATACTAGGTAAGAAAATAAATTAATTCCCTAATTATAGCCTAATCATATCCCAATCATATCACACAATCATATCCTTAATTATCACTACAAATCTAGGCTATTTACAGAAATAATCTCAATATACAGAAATAATCTCAACAATCTCATTAAACTTGCGCTTTTCATCTTCACCATTTGTTACCTGTCCATGTCAACTATCCAGATTTTAATCCTAAGAAGTTTGAAAAGATGAGATAGAATCTATTCGGAGCATGGTGAAAATGAGCTTGCCGATCCCCTCTAGAGGATAACTTGTGTTTTAATCCCAATGAAGTTTGAAAGGATTTGAGGGGATTATATTTGGAACATGGTTAGTTGAAAATGAATCACATGACTGAGCATTCTTAAGGTTTCTATGTTTCACTTCAAGATAATAAATTGACATCATCAATCTTATTATAGTAATTTGATTGCTACCCAACTTGAAATTCCTTGCTCTTCTGTGCATTCAGACCATTATACTTGTCTCTCAAATCAGAGTAAACGCCATGGCGGTTGTCCGTATGAAATCTACTGATTTTCATTGCCTGCCAGATCAGTTTGGGAAGTTTTCCAATATTGGAGATGCTTTAACTTGCAGCGTGGACCAGGTTCATGTTTACACTCTGATCCTTTATTTCTATTTCTATGCTTACTGTACAAAGTAGGATATTTTATACATATAGTCATCTGCATGTAAGTGATTGTGACTCATGTTCTTTTATCAGTGGAGACAGGAAAACCCCTATGTTTATGCTAGTTGACTTGTCTGTAACTTTTATAGGTCCCCGTTGGTCAAGCCATTTATACAGCCGGCAGTCTTTTCAATCATTCTTGCCAGCCAAACATCCATGCATATTTCCTTTCCCATACTTTGTTTATTCGAGCTACAGAACATGTAGCAGCAGGACATCCTCTGGAGTTGTCCTATGGTCCTCAGGTACTCCTTTTTTAGCATATTTCTCATCAACTATTTCTACAAGAAATATGCACATGATAATTTTCCCATGCCCGAACTGTTTTTAGTCTGTGAATTGTTGTTGTGTTTTCGGATGCAATATAGGCAGTTCAAATTGTGAATATACAGTTTCGTTTTACAGGTAGGGCAGTGGGCCTGTGAAGACCGCCTCAATTTTCTGGAAGATAAGTACTCATTTAGATGTCAGTGCATTGGCTGTTCACAACTAAACCTATCTGACCTGGTTCTAAAAGCTTTCCATTGTGTCAATCCAAATTGTAATGGCGTAGTCCTGGATCACTGTCTGGATAACTCTGAACTAAACAAACTTAAGAACTTTCCTGGAGTTCCCAGAATGCAAGTCTTAGACCCTTTCTTAAAGGTAGTGTTCTTGCTCTGCAATAGAATTTTGGTCTTAGCATCAGGTGTATTATAAGATTATTATTCTGTTGCATCTCAAAATTTCAGATTAAATAAGTAAAATCCCCTATAACGGAGACAAAAATGTCTCATTTATCTGTGGGAATTTCTGAACCACCTATAGCTACAAAATGCTTGCAGCTTTGTTTTGGAACTCAATCAGTTGTCTATTTCTGTATATCCACCACCTGTTGGAAATTGGAATTACATGTAAACATTCTTTTGACTTGCAACTATTCCTTTGTGGCACAGTATTAGAATCATGTTCTTTTCCTCTCTTTTTCCTAATGTATTGTCCTTCACTAATGGTTGATGTGCCAAATGATGCCCATATTGATAATATAGCTATATTAGAAATTGTGTTTTTCTCCTTTTCTTTCTCTAATGAATTTTCACGTACATTATAATAGGTTGACGAGCTGAAAAATGTAGCTCACCTTGCACTTGAGCTAACCAATAACTCTTTTAATGTTCAATCTGGGTCTTGCTTAAATTGTGGTTCCAATTGTGATCTAGAAGCTTCGGATAAAGCCAGGAGAAAGGCTTTGATTTGTATGAAAAGGTAGATTTTTGTCATTCAATTTTGCCCTTAATTTGACTTTACCACCTTAACTACATCCTGCATGGAATATGCAAGCATGTATACGTTTTTCCCTTTGGTTCTCTGACTAGGAACCTTAAATTCCCAAAAGGTTGCAGGATGCAATAGTTTCAAAAGAAATCTCAACTACTATTCTCTCAGATGCTTCAAGAGCTCTTGGTGTTCTGAGGTCAATATTGCATGGTTATAACAAGCATATTGCAGAGGTGAGTTCCAGTAATCCAGTTCTCAACTTACGATTTTCAAGGGAAATATGGTCCATGATTGTATCATTTCAGTGTGCCATTTTCTTCGCTGTATTTATTTTTCAAGGTGCATATGGATATGACCCCCCTAAACAGAGCTGAAAAAAGGATTTATATGACCAGCTCCTGTATTCAGAGTTCCAAACTGAGATTGAGAAAATTTTCTTCCTAAGGGGACATTCATATGCAGTTTTAGTGGAGTATACAAGTGTAGTTAAGTTTGACTCTGTTGCATTTTTGAGGAAACCTTGAATGGGAAACTCTCCACCTGCACTTCCTTTACTCAGTGGGAAACTAGGTTGAGTATATCCATGTATATGGTCTATCATTTGCAGGCTGAAGACAATCTTGCACAAGCATTTTCTCTAGTAGGAGACTTTCGATCTGCAAGGGACCATTGTAAAGCATCAATCAAGGTACTGTATAATGCTTTCAACAGTTGCCTAACACAGTGAAAAAAATAATATTTATGTAAAATTTTTCAAAAAAATTTGCAAAGTTCATAAATGAATTGATATTAATTAGATTTTGTTGACTTATTTACTAATCCTAGCTGATTCTAGAGATTTGATTTGATCTGATTAGGATCCTTAATTATCTCTGTAATTATTATTTGATTATTTGCTTCCTGTTTAGATATGATTCTCTGTGTATAAATAGTCATGTAGACCAATTGTAAAGATCAAGAGTGAAATACAAGAATACTCAAAATTTTCTCCAAAATTCTTCAGATTTAATTCAGAACAATATATACAAATGCATAATAAATATAAATACATGAAATATAGATTATTTAATTTAAATATCATATAGTTTAAAATAAGAAAAACCAACATAATCTTTATAGATCGAGTCAACTAATAGCTCAAAGTACAATTTTAACTCAAAATTAACACTTTAATTAACAAAAATCTTTTAAAAAAAGGAAAAAAAAAACTAAAATACATAAAATTTAACTAACTTTTTAGAAGAAATAAGCTTAGAAATACAGTAGTTTATGATGGATCTAAACTTATATGAGAAATATGCAAGGAAGATTGAAATTTGAAAGAGTAAGTGAAGAGAAAACTTAAAAAATATAGCCTTTGAAGCCGCTGAAAAGTGTAGAAACTAATGAAAATGAGAATAAGGGGCAAAAGAGAAAGGATATAAAAGAATTTTAATTGCGGGTAACAACTGTTACTGTTACGTTACGGTTGGTAATGGCTGTTACGGTTATGTAATGGTCGTAACGGCCGTTATATCTGCAAATTAGGAGGCCGTTGTATAATAGGATAACGGATAACGGCCCCTTCAAAAACCGTTACATAACGGCTGTTACATAATGTAACGGCCGTTATTTAAAACCATGATTTATGCTTCAAATCCGCAATCAAATCAAATCATATCACTAGAATCAGCAAATAAGTTAACACTAATTTAAGGAAACTCAAAAGAGCGCCAGGCCATTATTATTATGTTACAGTAGTTACAGCGAATGCGACCGTGATTTAAAACCATAGCATAATTTAGGATTCTTAATTATCTGTGTAATTATTCTTTAATTATTTGCTTCTGCTTAGTTGTAATTTTTTATGTATAAATAGTTATGGAAATCACTTATAAAAATCAAGAGTGAAATATAAGAATATTTTAAATTCTCCAAAATTCTTCATGGTATTAGAGCTTTTTTTTATTTTTAGGGCTTAAATTCAATTTTTCCACATTAGAGGTTTCAAAACGCAAGATCGACCTTTTTTATACTATCCTATTTAGGGACTTTTTCACATCTCACCGTCGATACTAGGAGGATCGTCAGACCATCGCCGACCAGACTGCCAAGCTCCAACACTGGAAAGTCATGTGCGTGAGACTCACGCGTCCTCCCTTCCCGGTGCGACACTATTCGATGCTGCTTCGCTGCTTCGATCACTCCGGTGCCAACTCCGACCCTCTTTCTGGCCTTCCCGTGCCACTACCTGGTATTTTGGTGATTTGGTTGGGCTCTCTTGTGTGTACAACTTTGGGTACCTCCTATTCTTTCACGGTTCATTTGTTTTTACCAGAAGGTAAAAAGGTCTTAATTCTTGACTCTGATAATCATTCCTTACAAATTAGTTTCGTAAAACTTGATGGAACTAATTATCTTGAATGGTCAAAGTTTTTTTTGTTGTTTATCAAGGTTAGAGGACTGCAGAGCTATGTCACTGGTAAAAAGAAGCAACCGGATGAGAGTGATCTAAATTTTCCTCAAAGGGACTCAGAATTGTCTTGTTATGACGTGGTTACTTAACTCTATGCAACCTCATATCTCTAAGTCCTGTTTATTAATTGATACTGCTGCAAAGATATGGAAGGCTTTATCCTTAACTTATTCCAAGATTGGGAATGATACCGATATTTATGATATTCGAAATAAGATTCATGGTACTATGCAAGGAGAAATGACTATCTCCCAATTTTATTCTGAGTTACGTAGCTTATGGCAAGAGCTTGATTACTATCAGGATTTCTAGGCAGACTGTACTGGAGATGCAGTCAAATTTTGGAAAATAATTAAAAAGGAATGGGTCTATGATTTTCTTGCAGGGTTGAATAACGAACATGATCCAATTCGAGTCCAATTGTTGGGGAAAAATCATTTTCCTTCTCTAAAGAGGCCTATGCCGCAAGAGAAAAGTCGCTGACATGCTATGCTCTATATTGCACCAATTGAAAAGGTTAGGTTGGCTACTAGTTTGAGCACACCACAACCTCTTAATTCTGAGAAAGATCACCTACATTGTGACTATTGTGGGAAATCGAGGCATATCAAGGAGACTTGCTGGAAGTTACATAGTCGTCCCACTAGAGGCCATGGAGGGAAACAATGAGGTACCTCTAGAGTTTCTTTTCCCTAATGAAATTCAGAGTCTCAAGCGCCTCGTTTCATATTGACACCTCTTCCTCCTCTGGTGCCACATCTAATTTTGTAAAGTCAAATAATGCTTCCTCCCTTGATACTGTTTCATGGATTATTGATTCTGGTGTGAATAGACACATAACAGGATCTTAGGCTTTCTCAATTATTTTACTTCTCTAACCAAAGACAACGTCAAAATTGTTGATGGCTCTTTTACTTCCATATCCGGAACAGGTTTTGTTATTTGTGCAATCAATATTAAATTATCATTTGTCCTTCATGTTCCTTGTTTTCCTGTCAACCTTCTATCTGTCAGTGCTATCACCAATGCTTTTAACTGTAAAATTGAATTCTTTTCTGATCATTGTGTTATTCAAGATCTTCTCACAGATAAGAGGATTGGTAATGGTGGACTGCATGATGACTTATACATATTCGAAGGTGATCCAGGTTCTTCGATATCTCAAGCCTATTTTGGAGAAAATAAGGATGTCAATCAAGAAATACTACAGTAGCACAGGCGGTTAGGGGCATCCATTATTTTTTGTCTTAGAAAAACTTTATCTTAGATTATTTGCTAGAACTCAGTTTGGTTCTTTATTTTGTAATGCTTGTGAGTATGCGAAACACATTAGAACCTCCTATTCTTTAAGTCACAATAAAAGCCAAATTCCTTTAGTGACTATTCATTCTGATGTTTGGAAGCCTATTTAAACTGTCTCCGAAATCAATGATTTGTCATCTTTATTGATTGTTGCACTCGAGATAAAAATTTTGAGAACTGACAATAGAAGAGAATATATGGATAGTAGGTTTTTTGTTTATTTGGAGACCAATGGGATAGTATGGATGTTACCTTCCGAAAAATTGAACCCTACTTCAGTACCATCCACTCACCTGTTCAGGAGGAGAATAATGAGCAAGAATAGGTGACCTTGAATTCTGTGATTCTGAATGATATGGTTTAGCAAGAGAGTTCTAGTAGATAGGGGCAGATGTTCGATCAGGGGGACGTTTAGACAAGCCAGATTTGAAAAGGTATTCAAGAACAGACAAGGCAGAAAAAGCCATTATGTAGTCTACTTAGAGTCAAGAATCTTCTTTCGGTGAGTTACCCACAACTCTTGAATACTCCAATATTTTAGATAAACCCTTTGCACAAAGAAAATGTGTTAGATCTTGTACTAAAAACCTTATTTCTAACCTTGTTTCTTATGAATCCTTGTCTCCCTCCTATGGAGCCTTTGCCAAGTCTATTTCCTCTATGTTTATTCCATAGGATTGGAAGGAAGCTCTTGCAGATCCTAAACGGAAGGGAGCAATGATTGAAGATATGAAAACATTGGCAAAAAATGAGACCTGGGAGCTTGTCACTCTCCCACCTGGAAAAAAACTTATTGGTTGTAAGTGGATATTCACAGTGAAACACAAAGCTGATGGCACAATTGAACGATTTAAGGCCAGATTAGTTGCTAAAGAATTCACCCAAACATATGGAGTAGATTATCAAGAAACATTTGTCCTAGTTGCAAAAATGAACTCAATCAGAGTCCTAGTATCTTGTGCAGCCAACTTGGACTGGGACCTATAGCAATTTGATGTGAAGAATGCTTTTCTCTATGGAGATTTAGAGGTAGAAGTATTAATGGAGATCCCTCTTGGGTTCGCTGATGACAAGACACAAGAAAAGGTGTGCAGGTTAAAAAAGGCTTTTATGGGCTAAAACAATCTCTCAGAGCTTGGTTTGACAGGTTTAGTAGAACCATGATATCCTTTGGTTAACAACAGAGCAATGCTGAACATACTCTATTTATTAAACATCATAAGGGTAAGATCACCCTTTTTATTATATATGTTGTTGTGTATGTTGATGGTATAGTGGTGATAGGTAATGATAAAGAAAAAGTGATTCAACTAAAAAGGTTATTGGCTCAAAAATTTGAAATAAAAAATTTAGGAAAATTTTAATATTTTCTAGGTATTAAGGTGGTTAGATTAGAAAAAAGAATCTTTATCTCACAAAAAACATACATTCTGAATCTTTTGGAAGAAACATGTATATTGGGGTGTAAACTAGCAGAATCTCTCATTAAAAGTAATCACAAGATGCAAGCAGAAACTGGTGAATCCATGGATATTGGAAGATACAAGAGATTAGTAAGGAGGTTGATTTATCTCTCACACACACGACCAGATATAGCATATGCTGTTAGCTTAGTTAGCCAATTCATGCATGACTTTTGCGAGACTCATATGCAGGTTGTCTTTCGCACCTTGAAATACCTTAAATCTGCGTTAGGGAAAGGGCTTTACTCCAAACATGGTCACCTCTGAGTTGAAACTTTTACAGATGCAGATTGGGCAGGATCTCTCGATGACAGGAGATCCACCTCTGACTACTGCACAATTGTGGGAGGGAACCTTGTCACCTGGAAGAGCAAAAAACAAAGTATTGTTGCTCGGTCAAGTGCTGAAGCAGAATACAGAGTGATGACCCAAGGTGTGTGTGAACTTTTATGGCTGCAGAAGTTATTAAAGGAGCTGATGTTGCCCGAAGAGACAACATAACTTTGTATTGTGACAATAAAATTGCCATCAGTATAGCACAAAATGCAGTTCAATATGACTGAACGAAGCACTTTGAAATTGGTCCGCACTTCATTAAAGAAAAATTAACAGACGATGTCTTGAGCTTAGTTCATGGGACTTCTATTGGGCAACTTGCGAATGTGTTCACTAAAGGGCTCAACAATACAATCTACTATAATCTGATTTGCAAGTTGGACGTGTGCGACATCTATGCACCAACTTGAGAGGAGTGTTGACTTATTTGCTAATTCTAGTGATATGATTTGATTTGATTATGGATTATAGGCATAAATTGGGATTCTTAATTATTTATGTAATTATTGTTTGATTATTTGCTTCATGTTTAATTATAATTCTTTGTGTATAAATAGTCATGTAAATCACTTGTAAAGATCAAGAGTGAAATACAAAATTACTCTAAGATTTTCCAAAATTCTTCAATTAGTAATAACATTTTGCTTCTCTTTCTCTTTACTTGAATGTGTCCTCCAATAAATGCTCAGAAAGTTTGGAAAGTACTAATCAAGTTTACCTTTTTAATCATATATCAAAGTTAAGAGGTAGTCATGTTGTAAATCATATAAAAGCTTTCTTCTTGTTATGAACTTATTATGTTCTCCTTAAAAGTTTTCAATCAATCCCAAAATTAGGAAGACATCTATTAGCAAATAATACAAGTTAGTTTTTTGCAAGTTAGTTGTTCTATTTTCAAGAGTCATGTAATTAGTGGTTTGGCTATCTTCTTAGTGGTTAACAAGTTAGTTTTTATTTTTTTTTCCTTAGTGGTAGAAGGGTGATTCTCTATGTTGCTTAATGGTTTCGTGTTTTTAGGAGATGGTTATGTCTCTCTTATATTAAAGTACAACAATTCAATAATTGCCAAAGTTTTTTTAGTACTTCAACTCCAGAGATTTTCAGGTTCTTTCCAAGGAGACTATTCCATTGCAACCATAGGTTGCAAAAAGAAAATTTCATCCCCATAAAATTTCAGCAACAGACACTTTACTCGATCCCTTTCTAAGGACCCTAACATTTTGGTATCAGAGCTAGGGGTTATGGGTGACTCAATCAAGTGCTAAGTTGGAATCTCTTACCCGTGACATTACCAACTCTCACCTAGCACCTGTGACCAAGGGAAGAAGCCACTCTCACTCATCCAGAGGCAAGGGAGTAGTAGGATCAGATAATTAAGGCAATTATGATTGTTCCAGAATTCACCAAATTAGATGTTCCTCGTTTCAGTGGTCAAGAAATCCATTAGGATGGTTGAGTAGGTGCGAGCACTTCTTTCGACACCAATAGACCTCAGCAGAAAAAAAGGTCAGTCTAGCTTCTTTTCATTAGGAAAATATAGCTCAATTGTGGTTTTTGCAATTAATGCAGGATTTTCCTAACTTAGGAAGAGTTCAAGCACCAATGCAATCTCCGTTTTGGGCCACCTATCCGTAGTAACAAATTGGGAGAGTTAGCAAACTTATAGCAGACAGAAACGGTTGTTGATTATCAAACCTGATTTGAGGTTATTGTCTCTCAAGCGGTAAACCTCATCCAGGATAAAAAAAAAAAAAAAAAAAAAAAAAAAAAAAAAAAAAAAAAAAAAAAAAAAAAAAATCCAGCTTTACCTCAATGGGTTGCAAGAATACATCGCTGTGGAGGTGGAACTTCACCGACCAACATACTTAGTCACTGCTATGAGCATGTCAAGACTCTGTGAATGAAAAAATTGGTCTGTGTTGCAAGTTCTTCAGCCAATCATTCATTTCAACAAACAATGAAAGCAAAAGGTACTCGAATAATTAAGCACTTGAACTGCGATGAAATGGAGGAAGGACAATAAAAAGGACTTTGTTTTAACTGTGATGAATCCTTTGTTCGAGGACATCTAGCAGATGATGATCCGGGATATTTCGCAACGGACCAACTACTGGTTGAATAGTTTTTAAAAATTTCATGAGTTTGCACTTGAGGATAAGCGCATAGTGGACGATGGAGTAATGTTAGCAAATAATGCAAGTTAATTTTTTGCAAGTAGAGTTATGTAGTTAGTGGTTTAGCCACGTTCTTAGTGCTTAACTCATGATGTAGATAGTGCAAGTTAGTTTTTACTTTTCCTCAGTGGCAGAAGGTAATCTTCCATGTTACTTAATGGTTTCCTATTTTAAAGAGATGGTTATATTTTCTTCTTATATTTAAGTGTAACAATTTAATAAAAGAATTATTAAAAAAATTGCCAAAGTTTTTTAGTACTTCAACTCAAGAGATTTTGAGGTTCTCTCTAAGTAGCCTATTTCATTACAACCATAGGTTGCAAAAAAGAAAATTTTAGCAACAGACCCATAACTCAATCCATTTCTAAGGACACCGACAACATCCAAACTTTTTCCTGTAACTTTGAAAATATTTTTCTTAGGTTATAGGTTATACTACAAATTTATCTGTCCCCAAGAAAAGGTTTTAGACCAGAATTGGCCCCTAAAAAAATATAATAATAAGTTTTCATGTGCTCTTTAAAAAAGGGGCATGTTCTTATTCTCCTTCAAACTACCCTTTTTTTTTTGGGATATATATTGACTCATTCTCAGGCAGTCTATTAATTGCTCAATTCAAAATATTTGTTAATTTTTCATTGCATGATATTTGTTAATTTTATAAGCTTAGATTAAATTCTTAACAATGCGGCTTAGATTAAATTCTCAACAATGTGAAATATATTTCTTTTTCTTTTTTGATAGTGTTTTCTCATATTTGTTGAGAAATTCCTAAAAATGTTCTGGAGAGATGTAATTTGGGCAATGTAGTGGTCTCATCTCGTTTTAAAATTTCTTTTTTCCTTGTGTTTTGACTTATGGGGCCTAAGAATTAGAATTATGGTGGATCTTGAAAGTGTGGCATGCCTCTAATTTTAAGGGACTAATTTGAACTTTACCGAAATTAAATGATCATTCTTATAGCTCTTTTTTTATGGAAACATTCTTATAACTTGTTGCTTTCATGAAAGAAATTAGACTAGAGTATTGGTTGGTAATAGCTATTGTTTTGATACGTTGTTCAGATAATGAACTTGAGAATAGCTTACATGTTGGTTTTATATCCAATGGCAGATACTTGAGATGCTATATGGCAGTGATCACATTGCAGTTGGACATGAATTGATCAAACTCTCAACCATTCAGCTGTCCTTGGGCGACCCTTCTGCTGCGGACACCATAAATCGGCTAGGTTTGATATTTCTGCGATATTATGGATCGCACGCCGACTTCATTTTCCCATATCTGCAAACTCTGAAAAGAGAAGCTAACAATTTAACTCAAGAAGGCCGAGTTACATGATCACTCCATTTCTTCCATATCTGCAAATGCTGAAGTGAAGCTTGTGATTACTCAAGAACTAACTCCATTTGTTATGGAGTTTCTTCATGATCTTCAAGAGAATTGCATTTTAGCCTCTGTGCCTCTATCTCTGCCTTACAGATGTTTAAATTATCACTTTTATCTGCAAATTTATTTAGGTCTTTCTGGCTGGAGACATTGACTAATATCTGTGCCC
Source organism: Manihot esculenta (assembly GCF_001659605.2). Lineage (NCBI taxonomy): Eukaryota > Viridiplantae > Streptophyta > Magnoliopsida > Malpighiales > Euphorbiaceae > Manihot > Manihot esculenta. Next base: position 13,002,591 of record NC_035178.2, read on the forward strand.
AGGTTGTTCAATGAGTTGATGGTGTCACTGGTGAATTATGCCTAATTGATTGATATTTCTATCATGCTAATTTGTCTTCTGTGGTTTGTGTTTTTATAGGAAGGATAAAGAGAGGATAGATGAAGTTGCCATATAGAAATTGGTCCTCTCTGCCTTAATGAGGTAGAAGGGAGTAGGTAGCAGGATTCAGTTAGAAACCGAAAAAATTGATCGAATCAAATTAATTTGAAAATTCAGTTTAGTTTTTTATTCATTTCGGTTCGATTTAATTTTTTAATTTCAAAAATTTCAATTATTTTGGTTCGGTTCAGTTTTGATAAAAAAAATCAAATCGAATCGATTGGGATAATAATATGTTATTTTCAATAATATAGAGAAATTAGATCATATTAAAATTAAAATATTTTAATTAAATTTTAAAATATTAAAAATAAAGTGTAAAAATAAAAAATTTATTAAAAATTAAAACTGACTGAATTAAATCGATTCAGTTCGATTTGATTTTTGATTAAAATTGATTAAATTTAATTTTTATAAATATTAAGATTTTAATTTTTAATTTATTCAGTTCGATTTGATTTGATTTTAAATCGAATCGACTGAAATTACTGTGCGGTAATAATTCATCTGCCCTATGAGCATTTAAAATTTTGAGGCTTATGAGCATTTAAAGTTTTAAGCAATTGTGTGTTTGGTTAAAATATTTAGAAGTGGTTGATAAGTAATTAGCATATTTAATAATTAGTAGACTATAAGTATATTTATTATTAAAATTATTAAAAGAATATTTAAAAAATGTAAAATTTTAAAATTAGCTAAGGTTGATTAAAGCATAGTGATTATATAAGTTTGTAAAAAGGAAATATAAATAAATTCTTATAAAATTGGTTATGATTTTATTTTATTTAATAACAAAAATTTTGTAAGCTGAAAAAAAAAAAATCTTTCCATTTCAAATAAAAAATTTAATAATAAATAAATAAATTGAGTTAAAGTTTCGTAAAATCTTTGATTTCAAAATATGTTTACTTTTTACTCTACTCAATAAGAGTCAAACAGTTGTGTAATAAGTCTGAATATTTATTATCATCGACTCGTTCATTTGAGAAAATCGTGAGCTTCCCGTCGCTTTCATCCTTTTTCATTTCCTTCTTTTCTCTTGTTGATTTTCCGTTAGCATCACCTCTCTTCTTTTTTTCTCAATTGTTTCCTAAAACCTCTCCCGATTTAGAATTAAAGATTTTCATAAAAATTCAATTTAATTTATTTCTTTTTAAAATAAACAAAATTATTTTTTAATTTTATAAAATTTTTATTTTAAAAAAACAAAATTATGTAATAAAAATTTATTTAAATTATTTTATTACAAAATAAATCTGGTCGAGAATTTTAAATTTGTGTATTTAAAATGAATTCCAAACACATCTTTCAAATCTATCGTGCGAGTGAATAAATCATTGGATTTATCCTTGTTGGTAATAAGAGCCTCGTAACGACTTTTTTCCCTTTCAAACTTCTACCATATCGTCACAAGCAAAACACAATTTTAACACCTGAACTTTCATATATTTTATGAGGTTCTCATAATATTATTTGATTGCATAGACCCCTAAACTTTTGTAGTTTTTAACCCTCTTTACATATAAAAAGTATTGCCTAACAAAAACTCTAGTTAACTTTTATTCTAACCAGCTATTGAAAAATAATTACAATATCCAGGGAAAAAAGGTAATATTGCCTTCCACCAAACATGGTACAACTTTATGGACTTTCCATATGCACAATGTGTATAAGCCACATAGCTTATGCCCTTAGAGCCATTCCTGCTACTCTTAAGGAAATTGCCTATCAAAACCTAATGAGATGATAACTAAAGCTAGAGGATGGATGTAGCACATATCAACTTGTGCAATTTGGGATTCTAGTTATAAAAGCAAAAGGGAAATGCTAAAACTTGAACAATTTTTTTTGAACCTTCAACACCAATCGACATGTCAGTGAAACCCTCTTTGCCGTCCGCTGAATGACCTTATGATCTTTATTTCCCACTATTTGAATAGCCTTCCCAGGTTCCGGCAATTGTTGATCAAATTTATGACTTACCAAAGGTTCAGCAACATTTATGGCCTAATAAAAAGGCACACATGAGAGCATGTCTTAAGAAATGTATCTATCAAATTCAATCATATTTACCTCATCATATTGATGCACCTCGCTATCTTTTATACCATGCAGGTAATCTGTAAACAACAGAATCAAGAGATACATTTTGAGTGCATTATAATGTCAGTGCACGTGTGTATATATCATGCAACCTAAATAGGTGCCCACCTGAATAGGCATTATCCTTGAAAATCAGTAGACTACGAGGCATCAAGAGGACGGAAAAAGGATGGTGATTATCCATCCTTTTATCTGTCTCAATCTCTGAAGGTTCTTCACCAGATCCTTCACTTTTAACATCATTATTATCCCATGTATCCGTGCATGTTCTTAACCTTGAATGTGGAATAAAGTCCATGACAACAGGTGATCCAAGAGAGAGAATAGCTACTACAGGAAAATAAGCAGGTCCATCCTGGTGTGGCTGTATCAGTATGACAAACAATGGAATCATAAGAAGCTGCAATAACCACTGCGTTCAATAATGCATAAGAAACTTCAATTGTTGAGTTTAGAACACATGATACATTCTGGATCAAACATAATACACAATAACCTCACAATTCAATATACATTTTACATGGAGCAAAACATTAAGGAAAACCCATCTTTAAGCCCACTAAGTTTTTTAAGTTTTTCCTATTGAGACCTCCATAAATAATTGTTTCTAACTGAGCCCTCAACAATTATTTTTAGACACATTGAGCCCTTCTGTTAACTTGGGAGAGTGGGATATATGTTTGAGTAGCACACTTAGAGGAAAAAACCAAAAAGAAAAGGACATAAGCTTCCTAACCTGCCAAGTGCCAGCAAGTATTTCATTGCCACCTGTTGACAGGATTGGCGGATGGAGAAAAAACCAGGCTCGGAGAAAGCAGACAAGGATTGAAGACCTGGAGAAGAAGATAGCTCGTGAATTGGATTTGGTGGCCAATCTTCATTCTCCTATGACTACAACTAGTGAACTCTTTGCACCTCCTTCAACCAAGCGCAGCCAGCTCCCTCTTTTACTTCTTCCTCCTTTGACCTTGTCACATTGGTAGATGGTTTGCTCTAAGACCCAAAACCCCCTTTCATATGCCTATCCTCCTAGACTGAATCTCTCCTTCCACTACCACCATCATTCATAAGAGAATAAGAGCAGTGATCTTGTTGATGCTTTAGATGGGGGTACTGCACCATAGACTTTGGCTGTGGCCAAGTTGTCGTTATGGAAAGCAGATACAGAGATTTTGATAGTGCCAAGCATGGTGCGGTAGCTTCGAGGGATGCAGTGGCAGAGGAAGGGGAAAGAAGTCATAGGAGGAGCAGTGTAGTTCTTCGGATAGTGATTTCAGCCCTGATTAATTAGATGGGTAAGTTTTCTCATTAAGTTTATTGATGGAAAAAGATTTGGGTTGTTTGTGTTGTTTAGACTGGAGAAATTTTGAGCTGTTTGTATCATTTGGGCAAGACAATAATTGGACAAAATCGAGGGTTTGTCATTTTTGCAAGATTGAGGAGGGTGGGGAGGAAGAGAGAGCTTGGGTAGTTTGCAAAGGAGGGAGAGAATCTGACTATTAGTTCACACACACACAAAGAGGCTAGTTTATACACAGACACATTGAGAGAGAGAGAGAGAGAGAGAGAGAGAGAGAGAGTCTGAATAATTTACATTTTTCTATTTTTTTTATTTTTTATAACACCATTAGTTATTTTTATATTTTCATTAATTCTGTTAAATAAACCCTCAATGTCGCCAAAAACAGAGGCTTAATAGGAAACAATAATTCTCAGAGGACTAAATAGCAAAATCCAAATAAATGTGAAGTTGAGACTCAAAAATGGGCTTTCCCAAACATTAAATAATAAGATTCCCATTTGTCCAGCATAAGCACTCTGCAGAATCGAATTCTGCTGCTGAGTCGAATTCCCATTTTTAAGTACAATATGAGACAACTATGAGTTAGGAGACGTACAACAAGGGTTCAGTACAAACCATTATTCCCTGGTCAGGAAGGTACTCATTGATGAGAACATGATTGATTGCTGAGGGGAACAACCCTGACTCTTCATATATTCTTTGTGTAATCATTGTTAGCCAAGACGGTACTGCAATATAGCTTGCTCAGCCAATCATCGAAATAATACATCAAATTAAGAACATATGCAAGATGAAAAGTTACAACAATTAGCTATAGAATCAAATTTCAGAATTTCCTTGAAGGCACATGTTAAGCAACATATGAAAAATATCACCAGCAACTCATAATACAAGGTTAAGAAAAATAATTTATAGCAAACAATCACATGAAATTGTTTTTCTAATGACAGATTCCTTCAAACATTATTTTCAAGATCTTTAAACAACAGTAAGAAACTTCAGAACATGATTTCATATTAGTGGCCCAAAAAATTCCCTGTAAATGGTCCTAATAAGTTTAGCAATATTGCACTGCTCTATGAGCTCATGCCAAAGTTGCAGATGTGCATGAATAGCAGATTTCAACCCATAGGACCACAGTCGTTAACGACTCAAATATTATCATTCACTGAATCAGAAAACAAACTACAGCAGTAAACTACAAACTATGAAGCCAAACACCTTTTAAAAATCACCTAACCATGTGCAACTCAAGAAATGGCTAAAGAGTCAGTCTGCTGTCTGCACTTCTGACCAGAACAATCTGCAGTTCCAAAAAGAAGAAGCCAAGGGTTGCAATGAACTTCAATTTCAAACATTGATGCAAACATTTGGAGCATCTGAACTTTGGACGTTTCAACGCAAATTTGACAAATTGAATAATAACTTAAAGGCCGCAAATGGAAACTGAAAAAAATGTAAATAAAACAAATCGAACACATCTTGGCAAAGCAGACTGCTAGAATTTTCTAAAGCACAACCATCATTGGAGAGTTCAAACAAGATATCATTTCCCAACTTACAGTCCTGTGGTAAAAGACCCTTCTCATGGACAATGCCACCTGCCAATGACCAAAGCCTCAGTAGGAAAGGGTACTATAACATTGATATAATGTAAAATGTGGGGGTGGGGTGTGTGTGCACGTGCGCATATCTGTCATGTAGCTTTCAAAGAGTTTCCAGCATACCCCAATTTTGAAGCCTCCTATTTTTCAAAGATTTCCACTTTGATATGGGAGCACCATATACCTGTAAATATGAATTCGAGCCAGTTCAACAAAGAAGAAAAAAGGAAAGGAAGGAAGAGAAGTAGGGGAATTACCACCTTATCTAAAAGAAGCATTTCTTCACTCTCTGTAATAAAGTCAGGCTTGTATATCACAGTGGGTAAATGCCCCACTTGAAAGTTATTCAACTTTCCTTCCATTTACCTGCATAATGAAAAAGAAATTCGACTTAGGAGAGAAAACAAGCAAATAATGAAGGATAAGAAAATCCTACAAAAACAAACACAAGACCAAAAGGGCCATTATTAGAAAATTAAAAAAGGCAAAGAAGTTAACACCCAAAGCCAAAGACGATTTTCTGAAAGACCAAACGGCAAAATCTAAAAACAGAACGAAGTAAGACAATTTCATCCCACAAACGACCTTAAAAAAAAAAAGGGATTTTGATTTTTGAGTAGACTGAGATTCTTCTTCATCCATATACTTCAAATCAGAAAAAGTAAAGGGAAAAATTCATGGAATTATTAGCATTAAATCAAGTAAAACTAGTGATACTAGTCCAAAAGTCTTAAGGTCGGTGAGACATAAGTTGCAATGCATAAAGGGTCATGGATGCTCTTTCATCCTCCATAGACCTCTCTGCTTCACAGTAGAGCAAGAAAACAATAGTATGTACCGCATCACAGTGTAAAACAATAAAATTAAGCAAACATCACAAATTCTTTTAGCTTAGAGGTATGCATTTTTTGCTAGATCGCCTTAACTCGATTACAATTAGATAATGAAATAATTTTTAATTTTAACAAATATGAATAAAAAATGGTAATGCTAGGTGAAACAATTGCCAAAGCAAATACAAGACTAAAAACAAAGATCAAAGAAGCACCTATTATCCCTCTTCTTCTTCTTCTTCTTCTTCTTCTTCTTCTTCTTCGTCGCCGCCGTTCTCCCCACCGCCCTTCTACTGGCACTTGAATGGACCTGGTGAGAAATCGGAAGACGTCGAAAAGGAATGTGATTTCGTGAATTCTACGGAAAATCGGCCTTTGAAACTAAAGCGGTTGGGCCGAAACTAAATCAAGCCCTATTTACTCCTGCGTACATATACCTAATATATTCTTGCTATTCATTTTTTTATTATTTTAAATTTTAATTAAATTAACTAATGTAAATTCAACTTTAATAAAATTTAATTTTAATATTTTAATTTATTTTTTTTCTACTTAATATATAAGGATTTTTTATTTGTAAAAAATCATAAATATCTCAAAAATAAAATATGAAATATGAAATATTTTTCATAATGTATAATAGAAGGAGTTTAATAATACTTTTATTTAAAATATTTAATAATTATTGATGATAGGTTTTTTATTTATTTAAATTAGTGATAAAATTTTATTTTGAAAAAAAATATTTAATTAATATTAAAATAAAGAATGTATGTTTATATCAAATTACTTGTGTAATTAAATAATATCTTTAAAGAATTTAACATTATTTATAAATTCAAAATTTTTATTAATACTTTTATAAAAAAATTATCATTTATTTTTAAAATTAATTGAGTTTTTTTATTTATATTTTTATAACTGATTTTACTATTTAGTTAAGTATTTTCCATAGTTCAATATAACACAATTTAAATAAATATTAATACACAGATTAATAATTAACTCTTTTTCAGTTTAAAATTAAATCGAACCGAATAAACTGAAAATAAAAAATTTAGTATCAAATTGATTTTGATCAGAGATCGAATTGAATCAATTTGATTCGGTTCGATTTGATAATTTTCATTTTTAATAAATTTTTTATTTTTTAAATTTTATTTTTAATATTATAAATTTTAATTAGAATATTTTAATTTTAATATAATTTAATCTTTTTATATTATTGAAAATAATATACCATTATTACTAATTTATTCGGTTTAATTTTTTAAATTTTTTCTAATTAAAATCAAATCGAACTAATATAATTAAAATTTTTAAAATTAAAAATCAAACCGAATCGAACTGAATTTTTAAATTAATTCGGTTCTATTGATTTTTTTAATTTGAACCGAATATTGCTCACCATTTGTTATACGCCTATTTTTAGATCTTAATAATTTAAATTTTATATTTTAATTTAATCTGTTTTTTATTAATTATATTTAAAATATCAAAATATCCTCAAATATACAGTTTGTTTTTAATCTTTAATTTATGTTAAAATTAATATTTATATTTTTCAACTTCTCAAAAGATAAATAGTTTAGACTTTATATTTTAATTTTATTAAAATATAAAAGTATTGCTTTATAAAGAGAATTTTAATTGGATGAAATTAAAATATTAAAATTAAGATTTTTTGAGTTTTAAAAATAGTATAAAATAGTTTTTTTAATTACATATATTTACTACCAAATTAATTTATTATATGAATTATATACATTTTACTACTAAATTAAGTCATATTTTATAAAATGTGTTTAATTCAATTTATGACAATAATTAGATTTTGGTTCGTTTTATGAAAAATATTTTTTATATTTTTTTAATATTTAAAAAAATTAATTAATTAAATATTTTCTTAATTAAAAAAATTAGAAAATTATATCATTTGTCATCAAAATATCCCTCAACTTTGTGGGTAGTTTTATATTGTAACTCAACTTTATTTTATTACTAAAATATCCTTTAATTTTAAAGATAGTTTCATATTCGTCCCTAAAATTCATTTTATTACTAAAATATTTATCGAGTTTAGTTTTGTTACAACAAAAGTATATCTTATTTATAATTGTAAGTTTGCAAGTTAAAAATATTGAAATTACCTTGTTCTCCTCTTTTCTTTTATTTTTCTCTTGTTTTATAATATTAATTTATTTATGTAAAATTTTAATTAAGATTATTAATATTAATTTGTTAAAAATGTTAATATTAATTTATTTAAAATATTAAAAACATCAATTAAAATATTATGTAAATAAATAAATAAATATTAAGAATTTAATAATTTTACAAAATGTTAATATTTTAATATAAAAGCAATAGCATTTTATTTTAATATTAAAAATAATAATTAATTTTATTAGTAAATATAATAAAATATAATATAATTTTTTATATATTTAATTATAAAAATAAGGGAGAAGTACAAGGAAAGAGGAGAAAAATATAATATTATTATTTTTAATTCAGAAACTTATTATTACAAGTAGAAAAGACTTTTATTTAGACAAAATTAAAATTAAAAGATATTTTGGTAGCAAAATAAAATTAAAGAATAAACATGAAATTATTCCTGAGAGATATTTTATTTAAAAAATAAAGTTAAGAGATAAATATAAATATCAACTGCATCTAAAATTGGGAGATAAATAATATAATTTATTTAAAAAATGAATACAATTTAAAAATAAAAGTTAATAAAAGAGAAAATATATAAATTTATTAATATATTTTATTTTTAAATTGAAATTAAACTATGTATTAAAAATATTTTTTTATTAAAAATATTTTTCTATAACAAATATTTTTTAAATATAAGACATTTTCCATATATTTTAAATTAGGATAAGCAAAGGTAATAAAATTTGTGAACAAGAACCAAAAGAAGGTGGGTGACAAAAAGAAAAGGAGTAAACGGGACCCACCCCCGTAACTTTCCACCAGAAATTGAAACGTGTAACGTTCTTAATGGCAGTTTCAGAAACGTTTCAAGTAAATGATTAAAAACACAAATCTGTAATTATTATTATTATTATTTAATTTCCCTTATTATTTTTTTATAAAATTACTATTTAATCGTTTTAATTTAAAATAAAAAAAATAAAATTTTTATAATCATATATAAAAATAAAATTATGTATAATTTTATAAAATTTAATTAAACTATTATCTTATAAAATCATTTACGCTAAATGAATAAATAAAATTTTAAAAAAATTTTTAATTAATATTTTTATTAATTTTAGTGGTTAAGTAATTACTATTCATTTATTATACCATGAAGAAATTCATTACTACTTATTTTTTAACTTTAAAAAATAATAAAAAGTCGTTTAAAGTTTAAACAATCTATTAATTATTGTAACAGTATTTTGTTACATTTAAATACGTATTAACATTTTAAGAATTTCTATTGAAATATTATCTAATAATAACAATAAACTATTTATTCAATAATATCTTATGTACATTTAATAAAAATGGGATAATTATTTAAATGATAAATTGTAATTGATATGAACTAAGTTAAAATAACTTTATATTGATTTTTATTTTGATGATCGGTTACATGAACTTAAAATTGTCAAAAAAAAAATATCATATTATTTAAATAAACATTTACTAAAGTTAAATAGTAATCTAAAGATTTATATTTAAAAGAAAAATGTTAGTTGATTGAATTATAATCTAGTTAGCTGCTTCTTCTCTTTCTAAAATTTTTTTTCAAAGAGAGTTTTCTTTATGAGATTTTGAGAGTTCCTTGAGGCACATGCCTTTTTTTTTGTTGAAGTTTCACGGCCACCCCTGCTAGCGGGATAAGGGTGATTTCTTGGTGAGAAAGATGATTTTTTTTATACTATCTTTTTTTTTGTTTGCCTCTTTTTTCTTGTTTTTTTCTTTCAATAGGAGTCTCTCTAACTCACTTTTTTTTATTACATACCAACAATAGGAGGGTGGGATTGACTTGCCGACGTAGGAAATTTCTCTTTTCTATAGTTGGTATAGATCTTTTTGGAGATGGCTTCATCACCCTACATGGTGGTGGTAAGCAGTGAGTGATAGAGGAAGCTCCATCTTCTCTTTATGTTAACTGCTTGTTTCTCCATCGTTCTACATGATCTGGAGCTTGTATTTGATCCTTTTGCCGGTTTCATCTTCTCTTCTTCTTTGAAATCTATGGGTTTTATGTTGATACTAGTTTTGCTTCTTATTTTTTAGTCTGTATATAAACTTTTGGTGAAAATTATAACTTTAAGAGACTTTTTTAGTTGGTTGCATATATGTTTCTTTATGTACTAACTTAAGAATTTGATTGAACTTAATTGCATGGCCGCATATTAAGAATGAGTTTGTTGCATTTCAGCTTTAAAGTTTGTGTTGGTATCTCTTTTATGATTTGTATACATTGATGAGATTTTGCTGTGACATACTAATTGCTTGAAATAAGTTAAGTTAACTTTGTGAGTCATTGATTATGAGTAGCTTTCGTGAGTCTTTTCTGATTAATGAGTGCATACTTGATGACAAGTCTGATCTAAGTGTGGGGAAATTAATAATATGCACAATTATGTAGTTTTAATATTCTAAAATACTTAGATATTGAGTTTGATTTCGTTTAAAACAACTTGATTGGTTTAAATTTTGTTATCTTGGTAAGATTGGAGAATAACAAGAGAAAAATCCAATTTGGACTCTACATTTTGAGATCAAATGTGATCATAATTAAATTCATAAAAAGATAAGGCACAAAGTCATACTTGAAGTCTAATTTTTAGACGAACTGTGCTATGATGTTATGAGACGTAATATACTTGATGAATAGAGTCTAGTTTCAAATCCGAGAAATAAATAGATAACTCTCATCTGTCAAGATGTACTCAACTTTGATTTTAGTTACTTGTATTTATGTTAAATTAGGACTCTTAGCACTATAAAAAGAGGACATTTTGATGTATTTGGGAGATCATCTCATCTTTCATCTCCCAATCTTAGCCACAAACATGTGTGGCTAAGTTTCTCCTTTTCAAGGATAATTAAAGTTTCAGCTCAATGATAATTAAAGTTTCAGTTCAATTAGTTGTGAGATTTATGTGATTTTATTGTTTTCTCAATTATTTTTAGTATTTATATTATTTCTGTGTTTATTATTTATTATTATTCTATTAGTTATTGCATTAAGGCACCATTGCTCAATTGATAGAATGATAGATTGCTATTGTAACGACCCGGAAACCGATACCCCTCTGTAACGGTCCGAACCGCTACCGGCGCTAGGATCCAGATCGGCTTAAGGCCGCCGGGACCCGTAGCAAGCCAAACATACATCCTGTCACCTGGTCAAATCCCATGCATGATCAAAACTTTAACATAAAAACTGTAACATCTGATGTAAATACCGAGCTTGACCTGTATGCAACATAACTGGAAACATAAAGAACCCCCTACTAGAGCCCTCAAAAAAACTCTAGCTGGGTCAACATAACATACATCAAGCCGGAGTCACATCCAAGGAACCAAAACCTAACCTGTGCATGCATCAAACCACAAACATAAGACCTCTACTAGGGTCCTCATCAAATACTCTAGCGTGGTAAACAATACATGCCACAAGTTTAGTTCCAACACAACTCAATATAAAACCACTACATACATCATGTACTAAAAAGGGACTAACCAAGTCTTAGGGCCAAGCACAGTACTAATACATGAACATAACTCTGCTTTACTTACATTACAATTCATTATCTTACAATACATTATCTCAGTTTACGTTACATGTCCACACTAACACTATTCTAATACATAAGCACAACCTTAACTCTTGAGACTTCCCGATCGACCTCAAACCTGCAACACTGGGGTTAGAGGAGAGGGGTGAGCTAAAAAGCCCAGTGAGTAGAAACAATAAAAACAGTTCATTAATTACATGCTTTCATGAAATGCGTCACAGCACAAACAATTCACATCACGGATTGGACATGACCTCCAAAGCTCCCTCTGTCGGTGCCCGGCCCCCAAAGGAGCTCACACAGGACTTTCAATACATAACATGGTGCCCGGCCCTCAAAGGAGCTCCACAGGACTTCTCTTGTCGTGACAGACTTATGGGCCATTGGGGTCGCCTTGGTCCATCCACATCAACAGTAAAGAATGCAATGCGTCATATTCGTGTAACTAGTGCAATCAACCTATTACATATAAACATGATGCATGAACATGCTTTAGGCATTTGATTTCGTAAAATAAAAGATTAAGTTAGTTTTACTCACCTCTGGCAGACGCTGGACCGACTCTGCAACTGCTAACACTGATGGCCTCCTCGGTCCCTCGGGTCCAATCCTACACAGGTGGACTCGAATGAGGTGCCAAACACACTCTAAACAACTCATAAGCAACTGCCTAAAAACCCCCTAAAACATCACTTAAACATGCATAGAAAACAACCATGAAAGGGCTGGACAAGGCACTTTCGGCGGCACTTTCGGCGGCCGAAGGTCCCTTCCAGAGCCGAAAGCCATGCAGGTTCGGCGGCCGAAGCCTCACTCCAGATCCGAAAGTCAAGCACCTTCGGCGGCCGAACATCACCTTCGGCGGCCGAAAGTCTGCTCCAAATCCGAAACACAACTTTCGGGGGCAAGGTTAGGCGGCCAAACCATGCATCCACAGGCAGGTTCGGCGGCCGAAACTACCTTCGGCGGCCGAACCTGAGTTCATCCAGAACTCAGCCTCTTATGCATACAAGCCTCCCAAGCCTTCCAAACACCCCAAACAAGCACCCAACCTTTCTAAAAATATGCATAAACCCTTAACCATGCACAAAGGAGCTTAAACAAGCTTAAACTCCAACAAAGAACATCATAAAGCATACATAAATAGCTTATGACCCACATAAGCCAAAACCATCAAAACTACTCAAAACCTCACTTGCTCTCTCCCAATCATGCATACACTCTCCCACATGCATAAAGGAGCATAAACTAACATAAACTCCTCAACACAAACATCACATAACATACATTGGGCATAAAACCCACATAAACCTAAACATGCATATCTACCCATACTCAACCATCAAAACATCATTAAACTTACTTAAAACTTCATTAAAACATAAGGAAAGTAAGGATCTACACTTACCTCTTGAATATCGAGGGGTGGTGCGATCCCTAACTCGGAGGTGCGGAGGATCCAAGCTCCAAAAGCCTCCAAGCTCCCAAAACTCCTATTTAAGCTTCAAAACTTCAAAACAAGGGTAGAACTCATGAAAAACTTGAGGGATGGGTAGAGAAAGCATGAAAATGACCAAAGGAGTACAAAAACTCACCTGAGCTCGAGAATGGGGAGAAAACTCGCCCATTTCCGATCTGAGGGCTCTTTATAGGTGGCCTGGTCAACGACCTTCGGCAGCCTAACGTGCCCTCTAAACTCATGCATGTTCGGCGGCCGAACTTGAGGTTCGGCGGCCGAACCTTGGCTCATTCAAACAAAGCTTTCGGAGGCTAAAAGCGCTCTCAAAACCTTCCCATGTTCGGCGGCCGAACTTCACTTTCGGCGGCCGAACCTGGTGTAACGCCCCAAAAATCGGACCGCTACCGGCACTAGGATCCAGATCGGCATAAGGCCGCCGGGAACCGTAGCAAGCCTGACATATAACCTGTAAACCTGTTCAATCTCATACATGATCATCCATAACATAAACCTGTAATATCTCTCATATATCAACCAAACATAACCTGTACATAAACATAAACGTGAACATAAACCTCCATTGGAGCCCTCATCAAACGCTCCAATGGGGTACCTCATCATACATAAGCTTGGTTGAATCATAAACATTATAAACATATCTATAGATCATGTATCAAAAGGGATAACAATACTCATAGGGTCAAGCACAACTATAACCTCAATATACCTCATTACATAACATACTGTGATCTCTTACATTACATCATAGTACAATTGTCATGTCCACAATCTAACTATTACATAAACATACTTCCAAAAACTCTGGCTAACCTCCTGGTCTACCCTGTACCTGCACATCTGGGGTTAGGGGAGAGGGGTGAGCTACAAAGCCCAGTGAGCAGAATAGAGAAATCATATATTAAAATTTCATGCTTTCATGAAATGCAACACATCACAAACAAATCACATAAGGATGAATTTGTCACCAATAGCCCACTACATAATCCATAATGCCAGAACGTAGAATGGGTCCTGGTCTTTCTCTTATATAACATAGCATAACATTCTAATGTGCCAGGGACGTAGAATGGGTCTTCCTGGACTTTCTCTTAACATGGTGCCAGCGAACGTAGAATGGGTCCCACTGGTCTTTCATTCTGTACCGTACATAATCATATCATAGATTGAGGGCTATGGCTCATCCGCGTTCATCCACATCAACAACGTAAAATGCAATGCAACATATTCGTGATTTCTAATGCAAACACCCTAACATATCACATGATATCCATGATGCGTGAATCATGCTGAAACATTTATTATTTACTTTAAAACATAAAGAGTTTATTCTACTCACCTCTAGTTGAAGCTCAACAGACTCAGAAGCAGCTATCTCACTGCTGGGGTCCCTGATTTCTCGGGTCCGAACCTACACAGGTGGACTCAAATGAGGGACCGAACATACATGAACATAACTCTAAACATCTCCCCAAAAACCCCCCTAAAACATCATAAAACAATTATATAAAAACATGCAAGAAATGGCTGGACAGGGCACTTTCGGCAGCAGGTTCGGCGGCCGAAAGTCCCTCCAGAGCCGAAAGTCAAGCACTTTCGGCGGCACCTTCGGCGGCCGAAAGTCCCAGACAGAGACGAAAGTCTCTTTTCGGGGGCAAGCTTCGGCAGCCGAATGCTGCCTCCACAAGGGGGTTCGGCGGCCGAAAGTTCCTTCGGCTGCCGAACCTGGTTTCTCCCAAATGGGCAGAAACTTGGCTCCAATGAACCTCTTGCCTCCCAAAGCCTCAAATCATGCATAAACTAGTTCCAAAACATGCATACATTTATACATCACACCTAGGGGTCTCAAACTATCATATACCCCAACTACAACACTTCAAACATACATATCCAACATACATTGTTCAAAAAACATAACATTTGCTCAAAAACTCATACAACCCTATACATGCCATTCTACCCCATAAAACAACTTAAAACTTACTTAAAACATACAATGAGCTTAAGATCGGCTCTTACCTCTTGATGATAGAGAGAGAGACGACCTAAACTCGGAGATCCAAGCAAATGAGCTCCTGAGTTCCCAAAGCTCCAAAACTTGTCTTAAATGCTCAAAACTTGCAATGTGAGGTTAAAACTCAAGAAAAATGGAGGAGATTTGGAGAAAGAACACAAGATTTGGGGAGAGGAGAGTCGGAAGCTAGCTGTGGCCGAAAATGGGAGAAAGCTCGCCCATTTCGGCTAAGTGACCCTTTTATAGGTGGCTGGCCAGGCCACGTTCGGGGGCCGAAAGTGCCTCCGCATGCATGCCATGTTCGGCGGCCGAACTTGACTTTCGGCGGCCGAACCTGGACTTCCCTCACTCATGCTTTCGGGGGCCTAACGTGCCTCCAAAACGCATGCATGTTCGGCGGCCGAACTTGACTTTCGGCGGCCGAACCTGGGTTTTCCTCCAAAGACTTTTCATGCAAAAACTCATTTAATTTTCATACTTAAAACATTAAAATACATGAAAACATTTTATAAAAACATGTTTTTACCCTTCTAGAGGTTCCCGACATCCGAAATTCCACCGGACGGTAGGAATTCCGATACCGGAGTCTAGCCGGGTATTACATTCTCCCCCCCTTAAGAACATTCGTCCCCGAATGTTCCTCAACTAGCACATGCATAGCAAACAACATAACATACATACATAAAACACATAAAGATCTAACCTTAAAAGAGATGGGGATATTGCTGGAGCATGGACTCCCGTGTCTCCCAGGTACACTCCTCGATGTTGTGGTGATTCCAAAGGACTTTCACCATCGGGATTTCCTTGTTCCTCAACTTTCTGATCTGAGTGTCAAGAATCCGCACTGGCTGCTCTATATAGGTGAGATCCTCTTGGATCTCCACATCAGGCTCACTAAGAACCTTGCCCGGATCTGACACGAACTTTCTCAACATAGAAACATGGAAAACTGGATGGATTCTCTCCATAGAAGCAGGCAAGTCCAGCTTGTACGATACATTCCCAATCTTTTGCAAGACTTCAAAGGGTCCGATGTACCGTGGAGCTAGCTTACCTTTCTTACCAAACCGAACCACCCCTTTCATTGGAGACACCTTGAGCAATACTAGATCCCCTCCTGAAACTCTACTTGCCGTCTGCGGATGTCTGCATAACTCTTCTGTCTGCTTGCAGCAGTCTTGATTCTTTCTCTGATTAAGGGTACCACCCTGCTGGTGATCTCTATTAGCTCAGGCCCTGCCAAGGCCTTTTCTCCAACTTCTTCCCAGCACACAGGTGACCTGCACTTCCTTCCATATAAAGCTTCATATGGAGCCATCCCGATGCTAGCATGATGGCTGTTGTTGTAGGCAAACTCCACCAAGGGTAGATGCTGCCTCCAAGAACCGCCAAAGTCCAGCACACACATTCTTAGCATATCTTCTATGGTCTGGATGGTCCTCTCTGACTGTCCGTCTGTCTGTGGATGGAAGGCAGTACTGAAATCCAACCTGGTACCCATGGCATCCTGCAGACTCCGCCAAAACCTGGAGGTGAACTGGGGTCCTCTATCTGACACTATAGAAACAGGAACCCCATGCAGTCTGACTATCTCATCAACGTACACCTGCGCCAATTTGTCCACAGAATAGCCACTCCTGACAGGGATGAAGTGAGCAGATTTGGTGAGTCTGTCCACAATCACCCATATGGAGTCTAATCTGTTGGATGTTGCTGTAACGACCCGAAAATCGGACCGCTACCGGTGCTAGGATCCGGGTCGACTTAAGGCCGCCGGGACCCGTAGCAAGCCTAACATATAACCTGTAAACCTGTATAATCCCATACATGATCAACAACATGCATAAAAAATTTCAACTTTTCTTTCATTCATTTCTCATACGCCAAACTCAACCTGTGCATGCACTAGACATAATTATAAACTTGACCCCTCTGTGGGATCTCATCAATGCCCTATTGGGCGATTTACATGTGTTGAGTTGGCTAACATCTGAATCATCAAATATCTAAGATCATGCATCAACAAGGGATTACAATACTCATAGGGTCAAGCACATCTATAACCTCAATACATAACATACTGTAATCTCTTACATTACATCATAGTACAATTGTCATGTCCACAATCTAACTATTACATAAACATACTTCAAAACTCTGGCTAACCTCCTGGTCTACCCTGTACCTGCACATCTGGGGTTAGGGGAGAGGGGTGAGCTACAAAGCCCAGTGAGTAGAATAATAGAAAACATTTAAATCTCATGCCATCGTGTAATGCAACACATCACAACTAATCACATCTCGGATGGTATTGTCACCAATAGTCCTCTACATAGTCCAACTGTGCCGGGACGTAGAATGGGTACAACCGGTCTTTCTCTTAACATAACATATCATACATACCAATATGCCAGGGACGTAGAATGGGTACAACCTGGACCTGTGCCGGGACGTAGAATGAGTACAACCGGTCTTTCTCTTAACATAACATATCATACATACCAATATGCCAGGGACGTAGAATGGGTACAACCTGGACTTTCTTTTACATCGTGCCAGGGACGTAGAATGGGTACAACCTGGACTTCCATACCATATCATGCCATAACATCATCATATCATATGAGGACTAAAGGATCATCCAATAACCAATCCACATCAACATCATAAATGCAATGCAACATATTCGTGAATACTAATGCAAGCAACCTACTATATCTCATGGCATTCATGATGCATGGATCATGCTCAAAATTCATGTATTTTAAAACTTAAGGTTTATTCCACTCACCTCCGGCTAGCTCTGACAAACTCTGTAGCAGCTGGCTCACTGCTGGGATCCTCGGTTCCTCGGTTCCTCGGGTCCGAACCTACACGGGTGGACTCCAATGAGGGACCAAACATACATAAACATAACTCTAAAATACTCCCCAAAAACCCCCCTAAAACATCATAAAACAACTACATAAAAACATGCAAGAATTGGCTGGACAGGGCACTTTCGGCGGCAGGTTCGGCGGCCGAAAGTTCCTCCAGAGCCGAAAGTCAGGCAGGTTCGGCGGCACCTTCGGCGGCCGAAACTCCCAGACAGAGATGAAACTCATGCATGTTCGGCGGCACCTTCGGCGGCCAAAAGTCT
Source organism: Manihot esculenta (assembly GCF_001659605.2). Classification (NCBI taxonomy): domain Eukaryota; kingdom Viridiplantae; phylum Streptophyta; class Magnoliopsida; order Malpighiales; family Euphorbiaceae; genus Manihot; species Manihot esculenta. The sequence goes on from NC_035178.2 coordinate 13,020,964, forward strand.
CAGACAGAGACGAAAGTCTCTTTTCGGGGGCAACTTCGGCAGCCGAAAGGCCTGCCTCCCCAGCCATGTTCGGCGGCCGAAAGCTCCTTCGGCTGCCGAACCTGGTTTCTGCCAAAGGGCAGAAACTTGGCTCCCTAATGCATTCATGCCTCCAAAACTAACCAATCATGCATAAACTTGTTCTAAAACATGCATACACATCATACATCACACCTAGGGGTCTCAAACTATCAAATACCCCAACTACAACACTTCAAACATGCCACATTGTTCAAAAACATAACATTTGCTTAAAACTCATACAACCCTATACATGCCATTCTACCCCATAAAACAACTTAAAACATACAATGAGCTTAAGATCGGCTCTTACCTCTTGATGATCGAGAGAGAGACGACCTAAACTCGGAGATCCAAGCAAATGAGCTCCTGAGTTCCCAAAGCTCCAAAACTTGCCTCAAAAGCTCAAATCTTCAAAATGAAGTTAAAACAAGTGAAAAACTTGAAAGATCTAGAGGAAAAACATCAAAGGCCTTGGCCGAAAATGGGGAAAAGCTCGCCCGTTTTCGGCTAAGGGACCCTTTTATAGTGGCTGGCCAGGCCACGTTCGGGGGCCGAATGTGCCTCCGCATGCATGCCATGTTCGGCGGCCGAACTTGGGTTTCGGTGGCCGAACCTGGACTTTCCTCACTCATGCTTTCGGGGGCCTAACGTGCCTCCAAAACGCATGCATGTTCGGCGGCCGAACTTGACATTCGGCGGCCGAACCTGGGTTTTCCTCCAAAGACTTTTCATGCAAAAACTCATTAAATTTTCATACTTAAAACCATGAAATACCTTAAAACATTTTATGAAAACATATTTCTACCCTACTAGAGGCTTCCGACATCCGAGATTCCACCGGACGGTAGGAATTCCGATACCGGAGTCTAGCCGGGTATTACATTCTCCCCCCCTTAAGAACATTCGTCCCCGAATGTACCTCAACTAGCACACATAGCATGGCATAACACATAACATACATACATAGCACATATACACAAAGGGATCTAACCTTAAAAGAGATGAGGGTACTGCTGGAGCATAGACTCCCGTGTCTCCCAAGTGCATTCCTCCAAATTGTGGTGGTTCCACAGGACTTTCACCATCGGGATTTCCTTGTTCCTTAACTTTCTGATCTGGGTGTCTAGGATCCGTATTGGCTGCTCAACATAGGTGAGATCCTCTTGGACCTCCACATCAGGCTCACTAAGAACCTTGCTCGGATCTGACACAAACTTCCTCAACATTGAAACATGGAAAACCGGATGGGTTCTTTCCATTGAAGCAGGTAAATCCAGCTTGTACGACACATTCCCAATCTTTTGCAAGATTTCAAAGGGTCCGATGTATCGTGGGGCTAGTTTACCTTTCTTTCCGAAGCGAACCACTCCCTTCATTGGAGACACCTTGAGCAATACCAGATCCCCCTCCTGAAACTCTAACTGTCTTCTGCGGACGTCTGCATAACTCTTCTGTCTGCTGGCAGCAGTGTTGATTCTTTCTCTGATTATGGGTACCACCCTGCTGGTGATCTCTACTAGCTCAGGCCCTGCCAAGGCCTTTTCTCCAACTTCCTCCCAGCAAACAGGTGATCTGCACTTCCTTCCGTACAAAGCTTCATATGGAGCCATCCCGATGCTAGCATGATGGCTGTTGTTGTAGGCAAACTCCACCAAAGGTAGATGCTGCCTCCAAGAACCGCCAAAGTCCAGCATACACATTCTGAGCATATCCTCGATAGTCTGAATAGTCCTTTCTGACTGTCCATCAGTCTGGGGGTGGAAGGCAGTACTGAAATCCAACCTGGTACCCATGGCGTTCTGCAGACTCCGCCAAAATCTGGAGGTGAACTGGGGCCCTCTATCAGACACTATCGAAACAGGAACCCCATGCAGCCTGACGATCTCATCCACATATACCTGCACCAACTTGTCCACAGAGTAGCCACTCCTGACAGGGATGAAGTGAGCAGATTTGGTGAGTTTGTCCACAATTACCCATATGGAGTCCACTCTGTTGGACGCCGCCGGTAACCCCACTACGAAGTCCATAGCTATATTTTCCCATTTCCATTCTGGAATAGGTAGCGGGTTAAGCATTCCAGCTGGCTTCTGATGTTCCAGCTTCACCCTCTGACATACTTCGCAGGCTGACACAATCTGTGCCACTTCTTTCTTCATAGCTGGCCACCAATAAACCTTCTTCAGATCTTGATACATCTTGGTGGCTCCGGGGTGAATGCTGTATCTTGCATTATGAGCCTCTCTCATAATGTCTCCTTTTAGCCCTATGTCATCTGGTACACATAGTCTGCTCCCATAGCGGAGGATCCCCTTGCTGTCGAATCTGAACTCACTGTCTTTGCCTGACTGAACAGTCCTGGCAATCTTTACTAACTCTGGGTCCTCATGCTGTTTCTGAGCCACCTGCTCCAGAAACACGGGTGCCACTCTCATCTGGGCCACCAAGGCACCTGTACAAGACAACTCCATCTGTAGACCTTCCTCAATGAGCTTGTAAAACTCCTTCACCACTGGCCTCCTCTCTGCCGAAATGTGGGATAAACTACCGAGTGATTTCCGGCTTAAGGCGTCTGCCACAACATTCGCCTTACCCGGATGGTACTGAATCTTGCAATCATAGTCACTCAGCAGCTCCACCCATCTCCTTTGTCTCAAATTCAAATCTCTTTGACTCAGGATGTACTGCAGGCTTTTATGATCCGTGAAGATCTCACATTTAACCCCATAGAGGTAGTGCCTCCACATCTTGAGTGCAAAGATTACTGCTGCCATCTCCAGGTCATGTGTGGGGTAATTCAACTCATGCTTCTTCAGCTGCCTAGAAGCATAAGCGATCACCCTCTCATTCTGCATCAGTACACAACCCAGTCCCACACGGGACGCATCACAAAAGACTGTAAAGTCCTCATCACTAGATGGCAGAGCTAAAACTGGTGCTGAAGTCAACCTCTTCTTAAGCTCTTCAAAACTCTCTTCGCACTGGTCGGTCCATAGAAACTTCTAATTCTTCCTGGTTAGTCTGGTCAGAGGAGCTGCTATCTTTGAGAAGTCCTGAACGAACCTCCTGTAGTAACCTGCCAAACCCAAGAAACTTCTAATCTCTGTCACTGAAGTGGGTCTAGGCCAGTTAGCCACAGTTTCTGTCTTCTTGGGGTCTACCTCTATACCATTCTCTGACACTACATGCCCCAAGAACGAAATGCTCCTCAGCCAGAACTCACATTTAGAGAACTTGGCATACAAGCCATGTTCCCTCAAGGTCTGCAAGACCAACCGCAGATGATGGGCATGCTCCTCTGCATTCCTGGAATACACTAAGATATCATCTATGAAGACAATAATGAAGTGATCCAGGTATTGACTAAACACTCTGTTCATGAGATCCATGAATGCTGCAGGGGCATTGGTTAACCCGAACGGCATCACAAGGAACTCAAAATGCCCATATTTGGTCCTGAAAGCTGTCTTCGGCACATCTTCATCCCTTATCCTTAGCTGATGGTACCCCGATCTCAGATCTATTTTGGAGAAACAACCCGCTCCTGCTAGCTGGTCGAATAGATTATCGATCCTTGGCAGAGGGTACCTATTTTTGGTAGTGACTTTATTCAACTGCCTGTAGTCGATACAAAGTCTAAGAGATCCATCCTTCTTCCTCACAAACAAGACCGGAGCACCCCAAGGTGAGGTACTCTGTCGGATGAAGCCCTTCTCTACCAGCTCTTGCAACTGCTCTTTCAACTCCTTTAACTCTGCTGGTTCTGTAGGTGGTGGAGGTGGAGGTGCAGCATTCCCCGAGGTGGGGTTTGCCGGATTGGGATAGAAGGGTGAGGGTGGATAAGCTGGGTACTGTGTGTAAGGTGGATAGAAAGGTGGATAAGGCATGTAGGTAGGGTAGGGGTTAAAGCTGGAGTAATCCGATGTACCTCCCATCGGATACCCTGAACCCTGTAGGAAGGGTGGATAATGGGGTGGAAAACCAAACACCGAGGCCTGAACGCCTCCCTGAGACTCCCCTGTCCCTTCTTCCTCCATGCTCACATCCAGGTTCCCATCCCTCCTCTGATCCTCTTCCATAACCTCCCTCACATCTGAAGAACTTCCTCCTCTATCTGTCCCCCTTCTGCTAGCATCAAAAGACCTTCTAGGGTCCCTTGACACTCTCTCTCTGTTTGCTCTACAAGACATTGCCCTAGGCAATGTAGGAGGACGGGCGCTCGTGCCCTCATCCTCAGGTGGTACTCCAGTCAATCTTGCCGATCGACGGGTTCCTCTCATCCTGTTTTCTGAAAAACAGTACACATCATACAAACATGAGCATCATATGGTTCATGTGGGCACACATGAACCCTCATCACATATACATCATTCATATCATAGCATCAATGCACATGTATATAATCATGGCATTTCACATCATCATACAAGACAGAACTCCACATCCTATCCTAGTGGACATGATCTTCCTATTGTGCTTGACCTTCTAGAACATCTATGAGCCCGACACTCTAGGTCCGATCCTATGAACCTAGGGCTCTGATTCTATTCTGTAACGACCCGAAAATTAGACCGCTACCGGCGCTAGGATCCGGGTCGACTTAAGGCCGCCGGGACCCGTAGCAAGCCTAACATATAACCTGTAAACCTGTATAATCCCATACATGATCAACAACATGCATAAAAAATTTCAACTTTTCTTTCATTCATTTCTCATACGCCAAACTCAACCTGTGCATGCACTAGACATAATCATAAACTTGACCCCTCTGTGGGATCTCATCAATGCCCCATTGGGCGATTTACATGTGTTGAGTTGGCTAACATCTGAATCATCAAATATCTAAGATCATGCATCAATAAGGGATTACAATACTCATAGGGTCAAGCACATCTATAACCTCAATACATAACATACTGTAATCTCTTACATTACATCATAGTACAATTGTCATGTCCACAATCTAACTATTACATAAACATACTTCAAAACTCTGGCTAACCTCCTGGTCTACCCTGTACCTGCACATCTGGGCTTAGGGGAGAGGGGTGAGCTACAAAGCCCAGTGAGTAGAATAATAGAAAACATTTAAATCTCATGCCATCGTGTAATGCAACACATCACAACTAATCACATCTCGGATGGTATTGTCACCAATAGTCCTCTACATAGTCCAACTGTGCCGGGACGTAGAATGGGTACAACCAGTCTTTCTCTTAACATAACATATCATACATACCAATGTGCCAGGGACGTAGAATGGGTACAACCTGGACTTTCTCTTACATCGTGCTAGGGACGTAGAATGGGTACAACCTGGACTTCCATACCATATCATGCCATAACATCATCATATCATATGAGGACTAAAGGATCATCCAATAACCAATCCACATCAACATCATAAATGCAATGCAACATATTCGTGAATACTAATGCAAGCAACCTACTATATCTCATGGCATTCATGATGCATGGATCATGCTCAAAATTCATGTATTTTAAAACTTAAGGTTTATTCCACTCACCTCTGGCTAGCTCTGACAAACTCTGTAGCAGCTGGCTCACTGCTGGGATCCTCAGTTCCTCGGGTCCGAACCTACACAGGTGGACTCTAATGAGGGACCAAACATACATAAACATAACTCTAAAATACTCCCCAAAAACCCCCTAAAACATCATAAAACAACTACATAAAAACATGCAAGAAATGGCTGGACAGGGCACTTTCGGCGGCAGGTTCGGCGGCCGAAAGTTCCTCCAGAGCCGAAAGTCAGGCAGGTTCAGCGGCACCTTCGGCGGCCGAAACTCCCAGACAGAGACGAAAGTCTCTTTTCGGGGGCAACTTCGGCAGCCGAAAGGCCTGCCTCCCCAGCCATGTTCGGCGGCCGAAAGCTCCTTCGGCTGCCGAACCTGGTTTCTGCCAAAGGGCAGAAACTTGGCTCCCTAATGCATTCATGCCTCCAAAACTAACCAATCATGCATAAACTTGTTCTAAAACATGCATACTCATCATACATCACACCTAGGGGTCTCAAACTATCAAATACCCCAACTACAACACTTCAAACATGCCACATTGTTCAAAAACATAACATTTGCTTAAAACTCATACAACCCTATACATGCCATTCTACCCCATAAAACAACTTAAAACATACAATGAGCTTAAGATCGGCTCTTACCTCTTGATGATCGAGAGAGAGACGACCTAAACTCGGAGATCCAAGCAAATGAGCTCCTGAGTTCCCAAAGCTCCAAAACTTGCCTCAAAAGCTCAAATCTTCAAAATGAAGTTAAAACAAGTGAAAAACTTGAAAGATCTAGAGGAAAAACATCAAAGACCGGTGAGGGGCGGCGAAAAGCTCACCTTGGCCGAAAATGGGGAAAAGCTCGCCCGTTTTCGGCTAAGGGACCCTTTTATAGTGGCTGGCCAGGCCACGTTCGGGGGCCGAATGTGCCTCCGCATGCATGCCATGTTCGGCGGCCGAACTTGGGTTTCGGCGGCCGAACCTGGACTTTCCTCACTCATGCTTTCGGGGGCCTAACGTGCCTCCAAAACGCATGCATGTTCGGCGGCCGAACTTGACATTCGGCGGCCGAACTTGACATTCGGCGGCCGAACCTGGGTTTTCCTCCAAAGACTTTTCATGCAAAAACTCATTAAATTTTCATACTTAAAACCATGAAATACCTTAAAACATTTTATGAAAACATGTTTCTACCCTACTAGAGGCTTCCGACATCCGAGATTCCACCGGACGGTAGGAATTCCGATACCGGAGTCTAGCCGGGTATTACAGTTGTCGGTAATCCCACTACGAAATCCATAGCAATATTCTCCCATTTCCACTCTGGAATAGGTAGCGGGTTCAACATTCCAGCCGGCTTTTGATGTTCCAGCTTCACCCTCTGATATACTTCGCAGGCTGACACAAACTGTGCCACTTCCTTTTTCATAGCTGGCCACCAGTACACCCTTTTCAGATCCTGATACATCTTGGTGGCTCCGGGGTGAACGCTGTACCTGGCATTATGAGCCTCTCTCATAATGTCTCCCTTTAGCCCTATGTCATCTGGTACACATAATCTACTCCCATAGCGGAGGATCCCCTTATTGTCAAATCTAAACTCACTATCCTTGCCCGACTGAACAGTCCTGGCAATCTTCACTAGCTCTGGGTCCTCATGCTATTTCTGAGCCACCTGCTCCAGAAACACGGGTGTCACTCTCATCTGTGCAATCAAAGTACCTGTACCAGACAACTCCAACTGTAGACCTTCATTAATGAGCTTGTAAAACTCCTTCACCACCGGTCTCCTCTCTGCCGTGATGTGGGATAGACTGCCAAGTGATTTCCGGCTTAAGGCGTCAGCTACTACATTAGCCTTACCCGGATGGTACTGGATCTTGCAATCATAGTCACTGAGCAGCTCTACCCATCTCCTCTGTCTCAAATTCAGCTCTCTCTGGCTCAAGATGTGCTGCAGGCTCTTATGATCTGTAAAGATCTCACATTTTACCCCATAGAGGTAGTGCCTCCACATCTTGAGTGCAAAGATAACTGCTGCCATCTCAAGATCGTGTGTGGGGTAATTCAACTCATGCCTCTTCAGCTGTCTAGAAGCATAAGCGATCACCTTACCATTCTGCATCAACACACAACCCAAGCCTACTCTGGATGCATCACAGAACACTGTGAAGTCCTCATTGCTAGTTGGTAGAGCTAACACTGGTGCTGAAGTCAACCTCTTCTTGAGCTCCTCAAAGCTTTCCTCACATTGGTCGGTCCACACGAACCTCTGGTTCTTTCTAGTCAATCTGGTTAGAGGAGCTGCAATCTTTGAGAAGTCCTGAACGAACCTCCTGTAATAACCAGCCAAACCCAGGAAACTTCTGATCTCTGTCACTAAGGTGGGTCTAGGCCAGTTAGTCACAGCCTCTACTTTCTTGGGGTCTACCTCTATTCCATTCTCTGTCACTACATGCCCCAAGAATGAGATGCTCCTCAACCAGAACTCACACTTGGAGAACTTGGCATACAAGCCATGTTCCCTCAAGGTCTGCAGAACTATCCTCAGATGATGGGCATGCTCCTCTGCATTCCTGGAATACACTAAGATATCATCTATGAAGACAATAACAAAGTGATCCAGGTACTGTCTAAACACTCTGTTCATGAGGTCCATGAATGCTGCAGAGGCGTTGGTTAACCCGAACGGCATCACAAGGAACTCATAGTGCCCATATCTGGTCCTGAAAGCTGTCTTTGGTATGTCTTCTTCCCTTATTCTCAGCTGATGGTACCCTGATCTCAGATCTATCTTGGAGAAACAACCCGCTCCTGCTAGCTGGTCGAATAGATCGTCGATCCTTGGCAATGGGTACTTATTCTTGGTAGTGACCTTGTTCAACTGTCTGTAGTCGATACAAAGTCTGAGGGATCCATCCTTCTTTTTCACAAAGAGCACTGGAGCACCCCAAGGTGAGGTACTCGGTCGGATGAAGCCCTTATCTACCAGATCTTGCAACTGTTCTTTCAACTCCTTCAACTCAGCTGGGGCCATCCTGTAGGGAGGGATAGAGATCCGTCTGGTTCCAGGCATTAACTCTATCTCGAACTCTATCTCCCTAGCAGGTGGTAAACCTGGCAGCTCGTCTGGGAAAACATCTAAGAACTCTCTGACCACTGGCACTGAGGCGGGCTCTCTAATCTGACTGTCTAGCTCTCTCACATGAGCTAGAAAACCCTGACAACCTCTCCTGAGCAGCCTACGAGCCTGTAGGGCTGATATCAGACCTCTAGGTGTACCCCTTTTGTCTCCTCTGAAGACGACCTCTGACCCATCCTGACATCTGAACTTAACTACCTTGTCCCTGCAGTCCAAGGTAGCATCATGGGTAGATAACCAGTCCATCCCTAGAATGACGTCAAAATCAGTCAACTCTAGAACCACAAGGTCGGCGGACATGCATCTTCCCTCCACAAAAACTGGACTACATTGGCAGACTGACTCTGCCACTGACGGGTCACACTTGGGCCCACTGACCCATAGGGGACACTCTAACTCAGAGACCATCAACCCTAACCTCTACACGGCTCTCGGAGCGATAAAAGAATGAGATGCACCAGGGTCCATCAATGCATACACATCAGAACAACCAATGATGAGATCACCTGCCACCACGGTGTTGGATGTGTTAGCCTCTTGCTGTGTCATTGTGAAGATCCTTGCTGGAGCTGACGGACCTTCACCTCTGAAACCCGCTGAAGAAGAGGCTGCTCCTCTCCCTCTACCTCTGCCACTGGCTTGAGTTGGTGCTGGAGCTACTGGCTGAGCTACACTGCCTGAACCTGTCTGCTGGGACTGTGCCACAACAGCTGCTCTAGGACAATCCCGAGCCACATGTCCCTCTTGCCCACATCTGAAGCAGGCTCTGGACCCATAAAGGCACACTCCCCTGTGTGGCTTACCACACTTCACACATGCTACATTGTCTGCACCTGAGCTCGAGCCACCTCCAAAACCCAGACCTGACTTGATCTTGCTCCAAAACTTGTTCTTCTTTGGCTTCTTGGTGGTATTACCCCACCTCTTGCTGCCTGAAGCTGCAGCACTCAAAGATGAGGGATCTAGTCTTCCCCCACCTGGAGTCTTAGAACCAGAAGGCTGTGCCACTGACTGTCTGACTTTCCCTTCTATGATTGCACTAGCCTCCATCCTCCGAGCCATATCAACTATGGCATGGAAACTCTCTCTGTCTGCTGACTGAATCAAAGAGGAATACCTAGAGTGAAGTCTCATGATATACCTCCTTGACTTCTGCTGATCTGTGCCCAGATTTTGCCCTGCAAACGGCAGCAGCTCCAAGAATCTATCTGTGTACTCATCTACACTCATCTCCTCCGTCTGCCTTAATTGTTCAAATTCAATCATTTTCATCTCCCTTGAACTGTTAGGGAAAGCCCATCCTGCAAACTCATTTGCAAAATCCTCCCATGAAAGACTGTCCACTCTCGGTTTGATATAGTTTTTGAACCACTCACGGGCCTTTTTGCATTTTAGGGTGAACCCAACCATCTGAATGGCTCTACTGTCATCCGCCCCTATCTCATCTGTTATCGTCCTGACCCTCTCCAGATACACAAATGGGTCATCACCGTTATCATATTGGGGAGCACCCAGCTTCATGTAGTCGGTCATCTTGACCTTGCTCCCTCTGGATGAGCTAGGGTTAGGTATTTGGGTTTCCGGGACAGTAGGTGCTACTGGTGGTGGAGGAGATGCAACATCCCCTGGGGTAGGGTTTGCTGGATTAGGATGGTAGGGTGGGGGTGGATACATAGGGTATTGTGGGTATGGTGGGTAGTAAGGTGGGTATGGTATGTGGGAAGGATAGGGGTTAAAGCTAGGGTAATCCGATGCTCCTCCCATCGAATACCCAGGATTCTGTGAAAAGGGCGGGTATTGGGGTGGTGGAACAAACCCCGAGGCCTGAGTGCCTCCCTGTGACTCCCCCATGCCTTCTTCTGACATACTCACTCCAAGGTCGCCATCCCTCCTCTGATCCACATCCATACTATCCTCCACATCCACTGACATTCTCCTCTGTACTGTTCCCCTCACAGATCTGCTTCTGCCCAAATCCAAAGACCTTCTAGGGTCTCTCATTGCTCGGTCCCTGCTAGACCTGCTTGACATTGCCCTAGGCAATGCTGGAGGACGGGCATCAATGCCCTCGTCCTGAGGTGGTACTCTAGTCAATCGTGCAGATCGACGAGTTCCTCTCATCCTGTTTTCTGAAAAACAGCACACATCACATAAACATCAGCATTAAATGGTTCATGTGGGCAAACATGAACCTCACAGCTACATTACACACATAGCATATCATCATAGCATATCACACAATCATACAAGACAGGACTCCACATCCTATCCTAGTGGACATGATTTTCCTATTGTGCTTGACCTCCTATAACCTCTATGAGCCTGATACACTATAGGTCCGATCATATGAACCTAGGGCTCTGATACCACTCTGTAACGCCCCGAAAATCGGACCGCTACCGGCGCTAGGATCCAGATCGGCATAAGGCCGCCGGAAACCGTAGCAAGCCTGACATATAACCTGTAAACCTGTTCAATCCCATACATGATCATCCATAACATAAACCTGTAATATCTCTCATATATCAACCAAACATAACCTGTACATAAACATAAACGTGAACATAAACCTCCACTGGAGCCCTCATCAAACGCTCCAATGGGGTACCTCATCATACATAAGCTTGGTTGAATCATAAACATTATAAACATATCTATAGATCATGTATCAAAAGGGATAACAATACTCATAGGGTCAAGCACAACTATAACCTCAATATACCTCATTACATAACATACTGTGATCTCTTACATTACATCATAGTACAATTGTCATGTCCACAATCTAACTATTGCATAAACATACTTCCAAAAACTCTGGCTAACCTCCTGGTCTACCCTGTACCTGCACATCTGGGGTTAGGGGAGAGGGGTGAGCTACAAAGCCCAGTGAGCAGAATAGAGAAATCATATATTAAAATTTCATGCTTTCATGAAATGCAACACATCACAAACAAATCACATAAGGATGAATTTGTCACCAATAGCCCACTACATAATCCATAATGCCAGAACGTAGAATGGGTCATGGTCTTTCTCTTATATAACATAGCATAACATTCCAATGTGCTAGGGACGTAGAATGGGTCTTCCTGGACTTTCTCTTAACATGGTGCCAGCGAACGTAGAATGGGTCCCACTGGTCTTTCATTCCGTACCGTACATAATCATATCATAGATTGAGGGCTATGGCTCATCCGCGTTCATCCACATCAACAACGTAAAATGCAATGCAACATATTCGTGATTTCTAATGCAAACACCCTAACATATCACATGATATCCATGATGCGTGAATCATGCTGAAACATTTATTATTTACTTTAAAACATAAAGAGTTTATTCTACTCACCTCTAGTTGAAGCTCAACAGACTCAGAAGCAGCTATCTCACTGTTGGGGTCCCTGATTTCTCGGGTCCGAACCTACACAGGTGGACTCAAATGAGGGACCGAACATACATGAACATAACTCTAAACATCTCCCCAAAAACCCCCCTAAAACATCATAAAACAATTATATAAAAACATGCAAGAAATGGCTGGACAGGGCACTTTCGGCGGCAGGTTCGACGGCCGAAAGTCCCTCCAGAGCCGAAAGTCAGGCACTTTCGGCGGCACCTTCGGCAGCCGAAAGTCCCAGATAGAGACGAAAGTCTCTTTTCGGGGGCAAGCTTCGGCAGCCGAATGCTGCCTCCACAAGGGGGTTCGGCGGCCGAAAGTTCCTTCGGCTGCCGAACCTGGTTTCTCCCAAATGGGCAGAAACTTGGCTCCAATGAACATCTTGCCTCCCAAAGCCTCAAATCATGCATAAACTAGTTCCAAAACATGCATACATTTATACATCACACCTAGGGGTCTCAAACTATCATATACCCCAACTACAACACTTCAAACATACATATCCAACATACATTGTTCAAAAAACATAACATTTGCTCAAAAACTCATACAACCCTATACATGCCATTCTACCCCATAAAATAACTTAAAACTTACTTAAAACATACAATGAGCTTAAGATCGGCTCTTACCTCTTGATGATAGAGAGAGAGACGACCTAAACTCGGAGATCCAAGCAAATGAGCTCCTGAGTTCCCAAAGCTCCAAAACTTGTCTTAAATGCTCAAAACTTGCAATGTGAGGTTAAAACTCAAGAAAAATGGAGGAGATTTGGAGAAAGAACACAAGATTTGGGGAGAGGAAAGTCGGAAGCTAGCTGTGGCCGAAAATGGGAGAAAGCTCGCCCATTTCGGCTAAGTGACCCTTTTATAGGTGGCTGGCCAGGCCACGTTCGGGGGCCGAAAGTGCCTCCGCATGCATGCCATGTTCGGCGACCGAACTTGACTTTCGGCGGCCGAACTTGACTTTCGGCGGCCGAACCTGGGTTTTCCTCCAAAGACTTTTCATGCAAAAACTCATTTAATTTTCATACTTAAAACATTAAAATACATGAAAACATTTTATAAAAACATGTTTTTACCCTTCTAGAGGTTCCCAACATCCGAAATTCCACCGGACGGTAGGAATTCCAATACCGGAGTCTAGCCGGGTATTACACCTGGCAAATGCCTCCTTGGTCTTTTCTTTTCAAAACTCAATTCTTTTCCATTTAAAAACCATAAAACCATGTGAAAACATTTTAGAAACACATTTTAACCCTCTAGAAGCCTCTAGCATCTTTAGATTTCCCGATTCCAACGGAAATTCCACCGGAAGGTAGGGATTTCGATGCCGGAATCTAGCCGGGTATTACATTCTTCCCCCCTTTAAGAACATTCGTCCCCGAATGTTCCACAACAAATAGGCAATCTCAAAACATAACATCAATCATACATAAGTAAGCAAGCAAACAAGCAAGCAAAACCTAAAACCTCTCTCTAAAGAGAGACACAGGTACTGTTGGAGCAAGAACTCCCGGGTCTTCCAAACGCACCTTTCCATACTGTGGTGATTTCAAAGGACTTACACCATCAGGATTCCTTGTTCCTTCTCTTCCTGACTTGTGTGTCTATGATCCGCACTGGCTACTCAACATAGGTGAGACCCCTCTGAGATCTCCACCTCTGGTTCTTTAAGAACCTCACTTGGATCTGACACGAGCTTCCATAACACAGGAACCCGGAAATTCGAATGGACTTCTCCCCATCATGAATCACCCTTCCCACAAAGGACACCTTAAGCAATACCCAACCTTCTCCTGAAACTCAACACGCTTCCAAAGCGCTACTCTGATCCTTTCTCTTCTCTCTTCATCTTTACTAACTAGTTTTTTCTCACTGCTAATCCAAAACTAACTCTAACTCTCACAGGTAGTACCCGAATTTCAGATCTATCTAAGAAAACAACCAGCTCCTGCTAGCTGATCCAATAGGTCAATCTTAAGGGATACCTGTCCTTGGTAGTGACCTTGGTCAACTGCTTACAGTCGTTACAAAGTCTCAAGGATTCATCCTTCTTTTCCCACCACCACACTGGAACAATCCAGGGTGAGGTGCTAGGTCGGATAAAACCCTTTGTCTACCAAGCCTCGCCACCACTCCTACAACTCTCACAACTCTACAGGTGCCATCCTGTAGGGAAAGATAGAAATGGTTCTGGTACCAAGTACCACTTCCATTCCAAACTCTATCGCCCTAACTAATGGTAAACCTGACAGCCCGCCTGGGAAAACATCTAAGACTCTCTCTCTACAACTGACACTGAGGCTGGTTCCCCGACCCGACTACTAAACTCTCAACAAGAACTCGAACCCTCTGAGAACCCCTCCTACGCACCCTACGAACCTGACAGGCTGGCATCAAACCTCTAGGCATCCCTACTGTGTCCCCTCAGAAGACTACCTCTGACCCATCCCATCCTCTGAACCTGACTACCTTGTCTCTGCAGACCCAGATAGCACTACGAGTAGAAAAACCCAGTCCAACCCTAAACTAACGTCTAGACAGTCAAGTTTAGGACCTCAAAGTCGGGTGGAAGGTATCTACCCTCAACTGTCACAGAACTGAACCGGCAGACTGACTTTGCCACAGATGGATCACAGTCGGGCCCACTGACCCAAAGAGAACACTCTAGCCCATAAGCTATCAACTCAACCCCTCGACGGCTCCTAGAGCAACTAAAGAAAGAGAAACATCAGGGTTTACAAAAACATACACATCAGAACATTCAAAAGTGAGCGTACCTGACATCACTATGTTCGATGTGTCTGCCTCCTACTGAGCTTGGGTGAAGATCCGAGCTGGAGCTGACGGACCTTCTCCACGAGAACCTGAGGAATGAGGGACTGACCCTCTCCCTCTGCCTCGACTACTAACCTGAAGCATGGCTGGAGCTACTGGCTGAGCTGCTCTACCTGAAGTCGTTTGCTGGGACGGAGCCATCCAGGGCACAGTGGGACACTCTCGTGCTATATGCCCCTCCTGTCCGCACCTGAAACATAGATTAGTCCCAATCAGACAGACTCCCTTGTGCGGCCTTCCGTACCTCAAGCATTTCGAACTGCCTAAGCCAGAGCTTGAGCCACCAAAACCCAGACTAGCCTTCAAATTCTTCCAGAACTTCTTCTTCGACCTTCTGAGGCCTCTGCCCCACTTCCTAGTGGTGTTTCCCCACCTTTTATCTATTGTGGTAGCTGTACTCAGAGTGGAGGGATCAATCCCCCCTGAACCTGAAATTCTGGAATCCTGGGTCTGAGCATCCTCCTGAGAATCTCCCATGCCTTCCTCTGGCACTCTGATTCCCAAACTGACATCTCTTCTCGGAACATCCAACTCCACTTCCCTCATACTAGCTGACATCCTTCTTGGAGCCATTCCTTCTCTACTTACATCAAAAGACCTTCCAGGGTCCCTTGATGTTCCCCACCTGCTGACTCCCCACGACTGCGCTCTTGGCAGAGCAGGGGGAAAGGTGTCCATACCTTCCCTCTCAGATGGAACTCTAGTCGATTCCACAGATTGACGAGCACCTCGCATTCTGGCTCCTCTGAAGAACAACACACAAGCATACAATCAATCATTAGCATTATACGGTTCATATGAAAACACATGAACCTGCAACATACATAGCATACATAGCATATCATACATAACATTAATGCACATGCATAAAATCATGGCATTTCACATCATCATCATACAAGACAAGACTCTACATCCTATCCTAGTGGACATGATTTTTCCTACTGTGCTTGCCCTTCTATGACCTCTAAACCAACCTCGTTCTGATGTGGGATATCTCTAATCCTTGAGCATCTTTGCTCAACACACTGTACTGATGAGGCCCAAAGCTCTGATACCACTCTGTAACGACCCGAAAACCGATACCCCTCTGTAACGGCCCGAACCGCTACCGACGCTAGGATCCAGATCGGCTTAAGGCCTCCGGGACCCGTAGCAAGCCAAACATACATCCTGTCACCTAGTCAAATCCCATACATGATCAAAACTTTAACATAAAAACTATAACATCTGATGTAAATACCGAGCTTGACCTGTATGCAACATAACTGGAAACATAAAGAACCCCCTACTAGAGCTCTCAAAAAAACTCTAGCTGGGTCAACATAACATACATCAAGCCGGAGTCACATCCAAGGAACCAAAACCTAACCTGTGCATGCATCAAACCACAAACATAAGACCTCTACTAGGGTCCTCATCAAATACTCTAGCGTGGTAAACAACACATGCCACAAGTTTAGTTCCAACACAACTCAACATAAAACCACTACATACATCATGTACTAAAAAGGGACTAACCAAGTCTTAGGGCCAAGCACAGTACTAATACATGAACATAACTCTGCTTTACTTACATTACAATTCATTATCTAACAATACATTATCTCAGTTTACATTACATGTCCACACTAACACTATTCTAATACATAAGCACAACCTTAACTCTTGAGACTTCCCGATCGACCTCAAACCTGCAACATTGGGGTTAGGAGAGAGGGGTGAGCTAAAAAGCCCAGTGAGTAGAAATAATAAAAACAGTTCATTAATTACATGCTTTCATGAAATGCGTCACAGCACAAACAATTCACATCACGGATTGGACATGACCTCCAAAGCTCCCTCTGTCGGTGCCCGGCCCCCAAAGGAGCTCACACAGGACTTTCAATACATAACATGGTGCCCGGCCCTCAAAGGAGCTCCATAGGACTTCTCTTGTCGTGACAGACTTATGGGCCATTGGGGTCGCCTTGGTCCATCCACATCAACAGTAAAGAATGCAATGTGTCATATTCGTGTAACTAGTGCAATCAACCTATTATATATAAACATGATGCATGAACATGCTTTAGGCATTTGATTTCGTAAAATAAAAGATTAAGTTAGTTCTACTCACCTCTGGCAGACGCTGGACCGACTCTGCAACTGCTAACACTGATGGCCTCCTCGGTCCCTCGGGTCCAATCCTACACAGCTGGACTCGAATGAGGTGCCAAACACACTCTAAACAACTCATAAGTAACTGCCCAAAAACCCCCTAAAACATCACTTAAACATGCATAGAAAACAACCATGAAAGGGCTGGACAGGGCACTTTCGGCAGCACTTTCGGCGGTCGAAGGTCCCTTCCAGAGCCGAAAGCCATGCAGGTTCGGCGGCAGGTTCAGCGGCCGAAGCCTCACTCCAGATCCGAAAGTCAAGCACCTTCGACGACCGAACATCACCTTCGGCGGCCGAAAGTCTGCTCCAGATCCGAAACACAACTTTCGGGGGCAAGGTTAGGCGGCCAAACCATGCATCCACAGGCAGGTTCGGCGGCCGAAACTACCTTCGGCGGCCGAACCTGAGTTCATCCAGAACTCAGCCTCTTATGCATACAAGCCTCCCAAGCCTTCCAAACACCCTAAACAAGCACCCAACCTTTCTAAAAACATGCATAAACCCTTAAACATGCACAAAGGAGCTTAAACAAGCTTAAACTCCAACAAAGAACATCATAAAGCATACATAAATAGCTTATGACCCACATAAACCAAAACCATCAAAACTACTCAAAACCTCACTTGCTCTCTCCCAACCATGCATACACTCTCCCACATGCATAAAGGAGCATAAACTAACATAAACTCCTCAACACAAACATCACATAACATACATTGGGCATAAAACCCACATAAACCTAAACATGCATATCTACCCATACTCAACCATCAAAACATCATTAAACTTACTTAAAA
This sequence comes from Manihot esculenta, assembly GCF_001659605.2. NCBI lineage: Eukaryota > Viridiplantae > Streptophyta > Magnoliopsida > Malpighiales > Euphorbiaceae > Manihot > Manihot esculenta. Next base: position 13,038,897 of record NC_035178.2, read on the forward strand.
CTTCATTAAAACACAAGGAAAGCAAGGATCTACACTTACCTCTTGAATATCAAGGGGTGGTGCGATCCCTAACTCGGAGGTGTGGAGGATCCAAGCTCCAAAAGCCTCCAAGCTCCCAAAACTCCTATTTAAGCTTCAAAACTTCAAAACAAGGGTAGAACTCATGAAAAACTTGAGGGATGGGTAGAGAAAGCATGAAAACGACCAAAGGAGTACAAAAACTCACCTGAGCTCAAGAATGGAGAGAAAACTCGCCCATTTCCGATCTGAGGGCTCTTTATAGGTGGCCTGGTCAACGACCTTCGGCAGCCTAACGTGCCCTCTAAACTCATGCATGTTCGGTGGCCGAACCTTGGCTCGTTCAAACAAAGCTTTCAGAGGCCAAAAGCGCTCCCAAAACCTTTCCATGTTCGGCGGCCGAACTTCACTTTCGGCGGCTGAACCTGGCAAATGCCTCCTTAGTCTTTTCTTTTCAAAACTCAATTCTTTTCCATTTAAAAACCATAAAATCATGTGAAAATATTTTAGAAACACATTTTACCCCTCTAGAAGCCTCTGGCATCTTTAGAATTCCTGATTCCAACGGAAATTCCGCCGGAAGGTAGAGATTTCGATGCCGGAATCTAGCCGGGTATTACATTTCAGGTTAATTAAATCTATAATTATTTAATTAAACTGAAATAAGTAGTGAATTGGATTGCGTAAGGCCTTCCTAAGGAATAATATAATCTAATTTAAATTAACTGAGCGTCTCACGTTTGTTAGTTAGAATCATGTCCTTTTAATTATTAATGCAATAATTAGATTAAATCCTAAGAGTGTCTCCTACGGTTGTCCAAGAGTTAGAGCTAGTTAATGAACGTCTCTTAACTAGTTTAAAATCTAAGAAATGATTGGATACCAGAAACATTTTCGATATCTATAACTGGTTTATCAATAATTAAATTGAGATTATTTTATATCTATGATCAACCAACAAAAACTGAAACTGAAATTATTCTTTTAACTGAATGTTTCCCGTCTTGATTCTTTCTCTTCAATTTAATTGATTATTTCTTTGAATTGATTTTATTTATTTCTCTACATTCAAAACCTCTCCCCATTTTATTTTATTTTATTTCTTGTTCATTCAATAGAATTAATTTATTTACCAATCTCTATAGAATCGACCCTACTTACCATTATCACAAGTTTTATTTTAAAGTAGGAATTTATTTTTGGTGGTTTCGATGCCCATTGGTAAGAAATAGACAAAGTTAAAAAAACAGAATTCACTTTACCTATTTCAAGACTCTCAAGTACTTCAATGACCAAGTCAAGAGGAGGGCTGGGTTGAGGACAACCAAATGATGACCTAAGCCAATCTTGAGCATAAATAAGTGCTTCAACCAATCTAGGAGTTAGAGAACTTCAAAATTGGCCGAGAACACATCCTCCCATGCTAAAGACAGATTCGGAGGCAACCGTTGACACGAGCATAGCTATCACGTCTCTAGCCATCAAAGCAAGAACTTTATACATAGTTGCATTCACTTTCCACTAGCTCAATATATCAAAACCATTGTTGTCCTCTTCACATTCATCACGCAAATACTTATCCAATTCAGTTTTCTGCTCCCCATTCCCTTGACTCACCTTTTGCTTTTTATACATATTACGAACAAGAGCCAACACATCATTTTGCACTTCAGCGATTGGAGAATTAGACTCACTAACTTCTTTATTTAATTGGACAGCTTTAGATGTAGTTTGAGTACTATAAAACTCAAATATGGAAAACAAAATCATTTTCACCTTTGCTTTCAACTTTTGGGCATCATTATCATTAAAGATTGTTTAACCATAAAATCAATATAAGCTAGCTTATATCATGGATCAAGGACAACAGAAATAAATGACATCACATTCAAATTATCAACATCTCCCTAATATTTTCTATATTTCATCCTCATCCTTATAGCCATCAATTTCAAACTCATTCTCACTTTCACACCAAGCAGAAATCATCATTCCAAGACTAAAAATTAGATTCATGTACTCATTACTAGTACAATAAAGTGAGCCTGATAATTTGTTTGTGGTATCATAAAATATTCAAAGAAAAGGCAGCAATGTGTTGGCATATTCTCAATCTTTTTCAGTTGGTAAACCATCTTTACTAATAAGATCAACCACGTACTTGCTATCCTTTGTCTCTAGCAAGTCAAAACCTTTTTGAAATTTTAAAGCTGACTCCAATATCAAGTATGTAGAATTCCACCTAGTCTCTATATCTAAACAAACCATACTTTTAGTATCTTTCTTCTCCGTCTCCACACAAGTCTTAAACCTTTGCAACCTAGATGGAGAAGACCTCACATACCTCACGGCTGAATGGATCTTTTTTATAGAATCACTATGCTCTTTTAAGCCATCTTTGACAACCAAATTCAAGATATGGGCAGCACACTTTATATGCAAATAATCACCTTGTAAGTTACTTCCCTTCCAAATATTGAGTCTTCTTTTCAAATATATCATGCCCACATCATTTGAGCTCGCATTGTTTATGATGATGGTAAATATCCTATCAATTTCCCAATCAAGTAAGCATCTTTCAATCGTTTTACCAATTACTTCACCTGAATGACTAGAAATAGTATAAAAATTTATAATTTTTTTTGTGCAATTTCCAATCAGCATCAATGTAATGTGCAATGAGACACATATAGCTCAAGTTTTGAATTGATGTCCATGCATCGGTTGTGAGATAGATTCTTAAAGGTAAGGTCTTAAAATATTTTTTCAATTTTAGCATCTCTTCTGCAAAAACATTTTAACAATCCCTAGCTGTGGTTTTACGAGAAGGAAAGATAACAAGTGGCTGCAATACATGAATGAAGTCACAAAATCCTTGATGCTTTACATGCTTAACAGACAATTCATCTAGAATGATCATCTTAGCAAGATATTTTCTACACAACTCTTGATCAAATTTCCAAGGTTGAAGTGTATGTTCAGATGCAGTCATACATTGAAAACCTAAGGTTTGTTGGGTCTTATCCCACCCCCATGAGGATGCTTCTTATAATACTTTAAATATTTACTTAAGGAACATGTGCCATTAGTTGCAATACATGAAAGGGCTTTTGAACAATAATTACATATGGCTTTTGGCTCGCTGCCTTCTTTAGGTGGATCTTTTTTAAAGTGATCCCAAACTTATGATTTCTTAAAATGTATCTTTTTTAAAGAGTTTGGAAGCGGTGGGTTTCCTGAATCATTATTATCATTGGAAGGAATTGATGAATTTGCACTTGGTACTAAATTATTGATAATAGGAGATTCACACGTGTCACTCTCATGTCCAGCGTTTAACATCTATAAAAATAAGTCAAGAAAATGCAAACAAATGGAAGTTACAAATGGATCCAGTAATGGGGTTTAAAATGGAGTAGAAAAATTAAAACTTTGGGAGAAATGCAGTAGGAGATTAAGGGAAATGGCTTTGATCTTCAGAGTTTGAGTGTGGATGGGAGGCGGTACCACTGCTGAGTCAGAGTGTGAGTAATAAATTAGTTTTCAATTTTTAGAATTTTACCATTTAGCCATTTAGGTAATGTCGTAATGGGCAATTAGATTTGGACATTGTACTTATAATTGGACCTTACTAATATTTCTATTAGGCCTATATTTAATAAAAGAAAATATTTTACTATATATATTCTTATATTAGATATATATTTAATATAAAAATTAATTAAAAAATTAACATATAAATTTATATATATATATATATATATATATATATAAATACATACATATATTTTATCGGTTAACCATTATTCAATAGATAATTAAAATAACTATCTTATCTTTAATCATTAACTTAAAATTCTAAAATTATTAACCCTAATCTTAATTATTAATTTTGGTTAATCTAAAAAATCAATTAGAGTACGATTAGGTTTCGGATTGGCGGTTAATTTGATGACCCTAGTACAATCTATTTTTTTTAAGCTCTAAGATTTTTTCGCCACATAAAACTTATATTTCTTTGAGTTTAATTTTTTTAGGAAGATTTATTATTTAGTTATTGAGTATTGCCATTATTAACAAATCAGTTTCTGCATTTTTAGAAATTTATTAAAATATTTTTATCTTTTCACTCTGTCAACAAAATAGTCTTCTATCCTCTTTTTCGTTAAAAATAGATAAAGAATGAGAGAGAAAATTTTTAAAATTCAATTTTACCCTCAAATAAAATCTCTTATTTAGTCTTTCGATATTGTTATTATTAATAAGTCAGTTTCTACCTTTTTAGAAATCTATTAAAACGTTTTTATCTTTTCCCATATCTATTAAAACGTTCTTATCGTTTTTTTTTTCTGTTAATGAAATAGCCTTTCATCTTTCTAGAAAAAAAAAAAGAAGAAGAATAAAAAAAATGAAAGAAGAATCAAAAAGGAGGAAGAAGAAAAAGAAGGAGAGGAGGAGGAGGAAAAAAATAGGATAATTTAATTTTTTGCTATATTTTTAACAGTAAAAATAGACGGAATGACTATTTTATTGACAAAAAGAAAAGTTTATAACGTTTTAATGAATTTTTAAAAATATAAAAACTAATTTATTAATAATAACAATACTTAGAAACTAAATTATAAATTTTTATTTTTTTTAACGATATCGTTTCCCATTAAAAAAAAAAATCTTTTTAAGGCCTTCACATCAAGAACCTATAAATTTTACCATTATCCTCTTTCCACATTTATCAATTATTAAAATATTAAAAATAAAGTAAAAAATTATAAAAATTATTGATAAAACATAAACTATAAATAAAAACATAAAACGTAATTCTTAAATCCTATAAAAATATATTTAAATTTGTTAGATATGAGCATTCAAATGTACAGACATCTTTTTTAATTATCTCTTCTTTTAATTGTAATTATATTGAAGAATATTATATTATTATATTTTATATAAAAAAAATTAGAAAAAATCAAGAACAACTATTTAACAAATAGAATTTATTTGATTTGATAAACTTATACTCGTTTAATATTTTAGCATAAATTTAATTATATTTAATATAGTTAAATAAAAAATTTAAAATTAATAAACAAAATTATTATTTAATTCGCATAATATAAAAAAATAATTAATTAATTTTTTATTTTAAAAAATATATTAAACTATAGTTAACATTTTAATAAATTTATAAATTAATTTTTCATTTTTAATACAAAAAATTAATTAATAAATTTTTTATAAAATTAACTAATTTTTTTATATCTTAAAAATTAAATAATAAAAAATTTATCAAATTAAAATAAATAATATATTTATTAAAATTAAAAATATATTAATTTAAAATTTAAAATTAATTAATAATTTTTTTTTCTTATAAATTTCCCTGCGTATACGGCGTATGATTAGGGAGGAAACGAAACTGCCAGCAAAATCCAGATCCCGCCCACAGCGTGAACCCTACAATGAGTGGGAGAGCGAGAAAACCCATACTTTCTCATAAAATTGTCGGTTATATCTCCAATAGTTTTTTTTTCTTTTTTTTTTTAATTACATATAGGAATAACTTGTGCAAAATTTATAAGTATTTAGTTATTTTAAATTTATAATAATTTAAAATTTCAAACAGTTATATATTTAATCAAAATGTTTTTAAATGTATAATAAATGGTTAATATATTTAATAAAAAGCAATTTTTATAAGCACATTATTCAATTTTAAAAAAAATATTAAATAAAATATGCGACAAACTTAAAATTTTAAATGCAGTAAAATATTTAATTAAATTAATCTACAAATTTATTGGACTAAAGTATTCACTTCTTTACTTATAAATAGACTTGATTATAAATTTATACCCGGTAAGTATATCTGAGTAGATTTAACAGATCTCATATTTTATTATTGATGACCGCTGGGTTTCTTCACCCCGATCTAAGGTCAGACCCATTAGAACAGCTCATAATCTGAAAGCTTTTAGGCCCCTCCAAGAACCAGGTCCAGTCCATTCTGTTCAAAGACCGGACTTCAGTCCGTTTCTTCAAAACAGGCCGGCTTAGCTCTTCCGGCCCGATGGACAGATCTTCTCCGGGCCTAGTCTCAACCTCATCTCCCAGCCCAGCTCAGAATCAGGAAGGAGTTCAGCCCCTTCGCCTTGTGGGACCATTATACGCCCGGGGAGAATCAGAAGCCGTTACGCATTGGACAGAGATCTGATTCCCTCGTACATCCGTATCAACCTAGCAGGAACAGGTGGTCTAATGATACACGTTCTGTTAATACGTCACTAGCAGACAAAAGGAAACATATAAAAGGAGAAATACTCTCCTCTAGGTCTAAGCAATTTTATTTTCTGGATCTCAGATCATCAACTATTTTAATTTTCCATCTCTATTTAGAAAAAAAATCTAATGATTTCAACAAAAATTTAATTAAAATTGACTCAGTCAGATTTAAAATCAGATAAATCAAATGATTTGATTATATTATAGATTTTATATATTTATATGCAATGATATATAATTCTATAAGGTAATTATTTTATGAAAAATATTAAATAAATAATGACATTTTCAAATATAAATAATATTAATATTTTAAAATATAAAGATAATAACATGTATTTATAAATAATAGAATAAAATATTTTTTTAATTAATAATAATATTATTAGAGGCATTCAAGGCAATACAAACTTACAAATCCATCCACTGATATATTAGCAAAGGAGACAAGGACAACGAACACGAGTGACTCAGATACAAACCCAATCACCAGGATCATGTGATGGGACTGAAGAAGAAGATAATTGGGTATTAGCAAAATGGAATCTTTACCATTTTTCTAGATTGCTGATGTCCTATTTCAGATTAATTTATTCAAAATAGTACTAATTACTGATTAAGAAACGATTCTGTTCTCTTCAATGTCTATCCAAAATCAAAAAGTGGACAACTACCAGTGGGTAGCTTAGCCTGCTCACTGCACACACAGCACCCCTCTCACTCTCTCTCTCTCCCTGTGTATATATATTTAACCATTATCAACAGTTTCTGATCTAGGGTTGCTTCTGCTTTCTTCATCCTCAGCCGAAAGTGCAAATCTTTCTGTTCCTTCTCCTTCTCTTCTTCGTCTAGGTGAGCTTTGATACATCACTTTTACTTCTTCTTCATCATTTTTTTTATGGTGATGATTATCAGAAATTAGTGGGTTTATTGCTTTATTGTGATAGGTAGATAGATGGCTTTCTCTTGCTTTTTTACTTTTGCTTTTATATGTAAGGTTGATAGATCTTTGGTGCTGTATTTTCTTTCTCTTTACCTCTGTTTGGATTGAGATTGATAGAAAAGGAGAGTAAGAAAAGAAAAGAAAAGGAATAGTTTTTTCTACTATTTGTCTTGTTTGGATAGAAGATAACAAAGGGGGAAGGAGGAAAAAGAAGTATGAAATTTGATTTCTGAAATTCTTTTCCTTTGACCAAAACATTTATAGGAAGGAAAATGTGCAGAAATAAATAGTATTTATATTTAAACTACTCATGCATCTTTAACACAGAATAACTCATGCAATTAAGTAATTCTATTAAGAGATGAAATGAAAGATCTCTGGGCCCAACTTCAGCTATTGACTGAGGAGCATTTATTATTTTTAGGATTTGATTAAATAACTTTTTCAATATTTCAGCAGACTGCTGAGACTCATTTGGGTTCTGAATCCAAAGTCAATATTTGTACATTTGGTCACCCTGGAGATGCAGCATTCACCCATATTGAATATGACCAATTTCTTGTTCTACAGGAAAAATGCAAAGGGCAGTTAGTGCATTTTTGTCCCATGGAGATCTGGTAAAAAATGCTGTTCTGCAACGCTTCCGTGTTGCGAATCCAGTGCTAAGGCCTATTTTGTTTTCTCGTTTTGAGTCTGTGTCATCTGCTCGTATGGAAGAGCAAAGCTTTGAAAGCACTACAATTGCTGACATCTTGAAAGCCAAAGGGAAAGGTGCTGATGGCTCTTGGCTTTGGTGCACCACTGATGACACTGTGTATGATGCTGTCAAGTCGGTATGCATCTTTGCCCAACTATAAGTTGTTGTTGCTGCTGCTGCTGCTGCTGCAATCATTGTTAGCAATATTAAGATTTGTCATTGGGGAAATTTTTGCTTAAAACTCAAGACATAACGTGTATGGTGAGATCACACACACTTAGACCTTGTTTGGTTGAAATGTGCTATTTCATGGGAAATCGCTTTCCAAACCTAACTTAACTAGGTTGAAGTAAGCAAGTTGCTTCCACTCTCGGAAGAAAACCCTTGAGTTTTCGGAGGTCTAGTTAAATTTTTAGTCTCAACCACCCCATGATACGTTTTTAGGGATTAATTGAAGCAATTTTGTTGTAGATGACACATCACAATGTTGGAGCCTTGGTGGTTGTTAAACCTGGAGAGCAGAAATCACTTGCAGGAATTATCACAGAAAGAGGTATTTAGAAAGACTATTGCAATATGTTTCCCTAGATTTCAACTACTATTTTTGTTTGATGCTGTCATTGTTGAAAATTTTCCAGATTACCTGAGGAAGATCATAGTACAAGGAAGATCATCCAAGTCAACCAAGGTTGGGGACATTATGACTGAAGAGGTATAAACACCATTGATTATCTTATGTTTTCTTTCATCAACGGTTCATATTGATCTATATACAAATACACATGGTGGCTGCAGAACAAGCTCATTACAGTCACTCCCCACACAAAAGTTCTGCAAGCAATGCAATTGATGACAGGTACTAAAAAATGCTGTTTATTTCTATGTGATGTTAAGGATTTGCTAGTTCAGTGATTTCCTCTAGCCTGACCTGGAATCTGAAATGTTCGGTAGATAACCGCATCAGGCACATTCCTGTCATTGACGATAAGGACATGATTGGAATGGTGTCCATCGGAGATGTTGTTCGTGCTGTAGTGACCGAGCACCGGGAGGAACTCGACCGCCTGAATGCTTACATTCAAGGAAGTTACTAGATGATGACGAGAACTGAAGATCGAATGCTGAGGATGTGTTTGCTCTTGGAAGACAAGGAAGCAAGACAAGGGCTTGTAAATATGGCATGTTGTCTGTGTGTGTGTGTGTGTAGTTTAAGGTGGTTTTGTCCATTTCCATATCAGAATATCTGATGTCAAATAACAGTGTGTGGACTAATAGGTTCATAATAAGCAGAGTCTTGGCGCTTGATGAATGGTTCATGTTCATGGTCATTACCATCTTATGGGTGGTTATAGACCTGCAATGTCAAACTCCTGAAAACTTCTAGTTTCCAAGATTTCATGGCTTCTTTTTGGTAGGGCGAAATGTATATTTAGGTATATTTGCATACTTGTATTTTTAACATTTTTAAATAGCAGACATTTCAATTTTAACTGACATTTAATAAACACTTAAATTTTGAAAAATTTATTTCTGAATATCAAAATTTTAAAAAATATATATTTTAAACTAATTTAATTGGTTATTTATTTAAAATTTTGTATTGGTTTTATAGTTTATACAATCTTAAAATTCTTAATTCTATTTCTACGTAAACTCTATTTTTATTATAATTCTAAATGAAAAATTGGAAATTTATTATAAATATAAAATTTATTTTTGGATACTATTTTCTTTTTCACAAACTCAAATCGATATGTATAAAAAAGTTAATTGAAAAAGAAAATCCATTTTAATTAACTAACCATTTTTATAAAATAATTTAACTAAAAAATAAAAATTTTCTCCTCATTTAAAATTTTCTAAGTTATTAAGATATTACGTAGAAATTTAAATAATTTTTTACTTTTATTCTCTAAGGTCTATATTAAAATAAATAATTCTATTTTATTATGTATAAAATTCATAAATTGGCTGTAGAACTTGAAATTTTAATTTTTATTAATATATTATTTTTTTAATTAGTTGGTAATATGATTTTATAGATTACATATTTATCTATATATTATAATCAATCTATAATATTTTATATTGAGAAATAAGGGGATAGACATAATCTTCATAGTAATTTTATCCTTTTCCTTCCAAAAATGTAGTGAACGATCTTTTAGATATCATGATTTGCACTATTCAAGATTCAGAAATATAAACGAAGATTCACTAAAAGAGTAATATTATATTGTTTAATAGACTAAAATTATTAAGATATAAATATAAATTTACATTTCCAACCAAACAAGTTACTCATTGCTTCCACCATTGTCAAAAAGCAATTTATTCACCATTGTTTAAAACAAATTGATTCAAGGATTATACTTATAGGCCTTAAAACAACTGTGAAAGGCTTAGCCGAGAAACTATTTCAACTTAACTCAGACTTGTAAGCTTAAAATTTGCTTGCCCAACCCATCCATCTCTTCTTGTTCCTTCATATCCTCATTTCCTATTCGCTTTTTCATTTCTTTTGGAGTCGGAGCCTTCTACCTCATTGTCACTCGCCATGCCGCTTGCAGCCGTCGTATGTCTCCACTTGCAATTGTATGAATCAACGAGGCAGACGCAGCTTGAGCTCTCATCTCACAATGTGCCCATGTTGCAATCTATTCAGAACGGTCCTCATAAGCAAGGTAGTTTGCCTGCCTGGGTTTTATGAATCTGGGCAAACAAGTTCTTGTCAGCCTCTCTTTTTGTGAACATGGGGTCTCATGCTGTCATCTGGGTTTGATTGAAATACTTGATTCATTCAATCTACGTCTTGATTTAAATAAAGAAATTAATGATATTGCATATTCTGATGAATGAATTAGCTGGGTTGAACTGTTTGTAATACTAAAAGATGATTTTTCCCCGCTCCGCATCTGGCCGATCTCTCTTGCACTAGATTCAGTTCATTTAATTTTAAATTTCAAGTTTACATTTATTTTCAGTTAGTTTCGATTCAGATCAATGCCAAACCCACGAATTGTACACCCATCTAATCATATGCTAAAATCAACGGTCGAAGACATTTCCAAAAATAGACCTAGACCAGACGATTGAAAGCAAAAGCAATTGTTAAGCCTCACTTGAAAGCAGCACCAAAGGGTGAACCAAGAAAAAAGCTGTGGTGGCAGCAAAATAGAAAGGCGTGCGTGCAAGGCCAATTCTGTCTTAACAGATACTACTAAGACTAACATCTAGGTGCAAGATTCAACTCCTGAGCAAGATAGGAGTATCAAAACCCCCACCACCTAAGACCATGTACACAAGGTGTCTTCAAGTTTCATATTTACATTATCAGCCTGCCTCAACGCCTCAACAGAAGAACATAGAATTGCATACTTTATCCTGCAATTTGGGCAGCTGAGGCACAGGAACAGCTCCAGCAGAGGTTACACCACCGTGACTCGATGACGTCTCAGAAGTGTCTTCGAACTTCATGAACGATCCCATCTGGGTGGCAGCCAGGTGAGCATAGCATATTGGCGCAACTACAGAAACAGCACACAAACACAAGACAGAATTAATGAGCGGAAAGTAATGACCACTTTAATCACACAAGAGCCTTCCTGGACAAATAGAGAAATCTGGACTTACCTACAGAAATGGCAGTTGTACTTCTTTGATAACTGAAATTATGTGCATAAACATCATTCACAACAATAATTATCATAACACTACCATATTTCCAAAAACTAAAGATTTACTCACACATATGATAGAGAATGCACTAGGTCCTGAAGATCGTCTGCTGAAAAGCCAACCTCATCTAATAAAACATGGTAATGTGTGGGTCTTGTAGTACCCTGAGACAATATGGGTGGTAAATAAAGCAACTTTTAGTACACGCCAAAGAAATATCAAGAGCAAAAACATATAAATGGATGAGTAATTCAACCTACAAGGTCACAGCTATAAGCATAGCAAAATAAGTTTGCAATTAATATGGTAAACATCAAAATCTTTAAATATTCGTATCTTAACATTCATAATAGTAATTTCTAAAGCACAACAATTTTATAGCCTACATCCTCTTTCGAAGAGAACAATGCTTTTGAGAAAAAAGGAAGCTTGTACACTTCACTACGGATATAATAAGTACACTTACTGCAAGAATATGCACATGTTCTGTATAAATATAACTCTTGCAAAACACATGTAGATTTCACCATCAGATGAACCACATTCACATCAAGCTAACTCATTCTAGCAGATAAAGAAGCAGTAAATGACACATTTTTCTAATGATAAGAAAAACACTAATGCTTTTAGTAAAACTATGGGAGCATTGCTACCGTGCATTTCTTTGCCGGAGAGCAAATATGTAGGAAGCTAGCTTACCCATTGCAGAAGATAGTTTAAGACCATGGCTAAGCGCATGCTTACCATTCTAGATGCTGGATAGCATCAGAACAAAGGGCAAGAGGGTATCCCCAACTTCCTGTGTTGCAATGTGATTTTCATGGAAGGAAAGATATTTCACATCTTTAAGTACATCATCCAGTCATTAATCTAATTAAATTGTATACTAGGCCCAGCTTGTAGGTGTGAATCAAACCACCAATAGATTATTTACATAAAATATTAAATCATCTTGTTGACACTCACAATCATTCCTGCATGAGCACAGAGATAGAAATCATTGTTCCTTGGATGACAGACTTTATTGTCTATGACAGTACCTGCAAAAGCAAATGTATAACCAATACATATTCCAATACCAAGTCCACAAGTCGGTTAAAAAGTATGGACAATTCTTTCAGAGTTCTACCAGGTGGAACATTATCAGGAGATCCCTTTTGGAAGAATTTTGTATGGTGGTTCTTCTGAGCTACAATCACCACAAACTTGGGGTTCCATTTCTCATCAAGAAACTTGCATGCCTGGAATATTGACATGAAGTTTTCCATTAAACCAAATTAACAATGAACCTGCAGCTCGAAAGGCAACTTGGCTTTTGAAGGCATTGATTCAAACCTCAATTATCTGATCCAGTTCAATATTCAATACTTGATTAAATTGAGATTCACTTACACCATCCCTACATATAAAAAAGAGGCATAAAGATCAAGGAGGACATTTCAAAGCATACACTCAACATGAACAATGATATAAAAGCCACGGGCATAAACTTGGAAAGTAAAACTATGACATGAAGGAATAGGAGACTGGGAACTGCATAAACATGGGACTTGAGAATAAATAAAAAAATCACTGCAAATAAATCATGCAAACCACTAGAACAGATAGGTTTTAGCACGCAAGGACAAAACACACAAGCAAACTTCATTATTCATCCGAAAACGCTTAAACCTAATTGATGCAGCATGACATATGCCTACATGGACGGGTACTGAAAATATAAATAAATATGGTAGCCATAGGATCCAATATATTTATAAGTTCACAAGAGATTGTGGCATAAGCTTGCATCAAATAAAGAGAAGAATGGCTTGCTAACACAAAGTTGCCCTCCTAACACTTGTGCTGTTTACATTCTAAGTTAAGGCATCATCCATCAATGTAAAACTGTCATAAAAAAAACATTGCCTATAATTTATACAAACTTCCACAAGTTCCATACAACTAATTGGCCAGTCCATTCTCGCCAATATTGTTTTACCTTATTTGAATATCTGAACTCAGAAGAAAGAAGTAGCTTCTGCCAGGATGAGAAATGAAAACAAGGCATTCTACTTGCTCTGAACTTGCCAAACATAAAAGAATAATATACCTGAATATGATGATCTGATCTGGTTTCCTTTTACCTGAACTGGTATAAAAATCCAACAGAAGCTCCCTGTAAAGGAAGAAAAAGAAAAGGCAATACATTACCAGGCGTTCTGCAACAACTTCAGAAATAAAAAGCACAACCAAAATCTTGAGCATGGCATTCCACAATCATATACCTCCTAATTCCAACTACAAAGAAAAACACATTGATCAACCAGTTAATATAAGATCAATATTCCACCTAATCATTCCTTCATCCTCAGTTTCTGACACTCGTTTGTATAGAGAGTCTATCATTTCCACCTTTGGAGACTGAGTGCGAACTGATGCCCTGTAACGAGAAATCAATGGCCAATTCCTGGAACTGACCACCTACAATTTCAACAGTAATAGTAGATTATCAATAATTCTACATTAAATCAAAAGCTTAAGTTCTCCAAGCATTCCTTTAAACACAGAATTAAAGAAGTACAACCACTAAAAGTAACAATGAATACCGCAGCAATGGACGGGCAATCAGAATGCCCAGGAGAGCCATGTGATACATCCATCCCAAGTATGATTGTAGGAACCTTAGAAACAACCGGAATAGAAGGAGTATGTTCAACTGATAACATAGAATTTAACCCACCAAGCTGCAATAAATTCAAGAAAAATAAGGGAGATGTTAATGGCCTCAAATGCTCAAAACAATGCTTTATATGCCAAAAATAAAAAAGGGAAAAACGGGGAACAAAACACATTAGAATTTAGTGAAAACAGATTTCCATGGAATATCACACCTTTGCATTGATCTTCAACAGAAGATTAGTCAGATACTGGTCATTGACCCTTTGAGGAGCCAGGCACTGGGTGACAATTCCAAACTCAGCAAGATTTTTCTTCTTCCAAGGGCCTTAAGAGATTGAAATGGTTTTCAGTAATCAAATGCCAAAAAGAACCTCACTATTGAAAATGTATAAAATAAAATCAAATCACCGACCATATATATCTGAGTTTTTCCTCTCCGGGAGTAAACACAATAGGAACTTGGGGGCACCAGGAAGTTTAGACTGTATCTCCTCAAACATTTTCTCCACTCTAACTGTAGGTGGAGCTCGCCTAAACTGTGGATTCTCCTCAAATACATCAAAGGGAGCCTCCATAGGCTACAAAAGAAAATAAAAAAGAAATCCATTTAGCTGCTAGATATAAATATTATTGTTTTAAACAAATCAGGATAACTTACAATTCCTTTCATATCTGCACATCTTGTAAGGTCTCTTACAAGGCTACGAACATCACATCGCGCTGAGAAGTTCACAACAGCCCATCTTTCTATCTTACTAGGCTCCACGAGTTTCTTTAATAGAAATGAACGCTAGTTAGAAAATCAATCAAAACCATATTCAGATTCAGAGGTAAGTGAAATAAGCACCTTGTTATTAAAATTCCACCGCCCATTCCGGGGAAAGAAATCCTCCCCATTGCCTACTTTTAGCTGTCAATGAATGTAATAAAAGTCAACATAAACATCACCACAGCGGATAACCAAGACAACTGAATTCATCTTCAAATTGCAGAAACAAAAGTACCAATAAATATAACTGATCAAAATGATGCAAAGAAGTTATAAGTCAGACATACCCTTGGAGCAGGCAAAACACGGCCTTCAATATCAGCAAAATTAGTACTGATTGAAATGCCACAAGAACGTAGCATAGGTTCAGCATCATATTTGCTGCTTTTAAGAGCCTGAAACAAAAAAGATCACCATAACATATTTATGAGGGCCAAAATGATAGAAACTAAAAGTTTCAGGGATAAAGCCTACATTTGTTAAAGTACTCATCCTCTCTTGGGGTTTTTGCCTTGATTTCTCCACCAGGGAAGCTCTTTGGAGAGTATTGAGTGCTTTCGTGTATCGTTGCAAGGACACCAAAGTACAAAGCTAAAAGCAAAAAGATAGCAAAAGAAATGAAATTCAGTATAGATATGTAGACTGAGCAATGTATTAAATGATTCACCTCAATCGGAATATAAGTAGGGCGCTTTGGCTTCCCAACGTTAATGCAAGGCAAATCAGCAGAATAGCGCAAATCTATATGACGATGATTAACAAAATAGTCATAAACAGTTAATTCCAGAGGTTCACCATCCCCATCCCTTTTTTGTTTAAGTTGAAACCTGCAGAGCAAGTAAAAGTAACATATTGAAGCTTTGAAGTTGCAGAGGACTAGCACAAAATATACAAGTAGAAACAAATACAAGTTTATAGAACAGCAGCAAAACGACGCATACATTTGCTCTCTGCATGGTTTGTCACTCAGACCAGTTATCTTGTACTCCTGGTTCGAGGGGCTAGCTTTGATCCTCAGGTTTTTAAGAGTTCGTTTTGCCTGTCAACAAACCCAAAAATCAAGTCTACAAAGTGAAAAGAGAAATTGCACAAAATATACACAATGTTTCTTACCTTAGCCCAGTCAAGTTGAAAGGGGTCTCTTGCATTTTGGTTGGCAATTAGAAAATCCACAACCGGCCCAGGCTGAATTATCATGGTTGTAGATACATCTAAACAGAAAAGCAACAAGTTCAAGAAAAAAGATAATAATCTAAACATACAGCCAGTAGTTAAATGTTGATACCAATATTCAGAGATAAGCCCCCCTGAGTGGTTCTAAAACTCGAGTGAAACCCTTTACAACCCAGAACACCACCCCCAACATCTGCGAAATTCCTTGGATCATTGTGAAAAAAGTTCTGGCGAACAAGGAGGCAACCCCTGCAGCAATAGACAGATTTCAACAAGCTAAACCCTCGCAAATCACAAGGGTCAAAGAGTGGGGGTAGCAATTCTGAACTTACTGTTTAGCTGCATGCTGACGCAATATGATGTCCAGAACCCTTATGGCTTCTTGAGAGTTCTCCGACTCCTGCCCCCGAAGCGCATTTGCAATGGCTTGCATGGGTATTTTTGCAGCAAAACTGATCTCGACCTTGAACGTTTTAGAATGATATGGTCGCCGCAACCTTTTCCGATCACTCTCATTAGGACTACCATGACCTTCAGGGCTTGCATTTCCATTGTTTCTGTTAGACGTGACGTCCTCAAGCACAACGGTGAACTCAAGCTTGTTGCGAGGAAGAGAACCAATAGTGAATAAACTCTTCTCCCCATCATATGCAAAGTTCTTTCCATCTAACTCAGAATCGTAAGTCTCCTGAACTCGATCGATGACCTTCCTCCCAACGCCTTTTCCATCAACAGGACGACCATCTTCATATGAGAGAGACACCTGTTCTCCACCAAAATTGAAGCTACATTTCACCAGACAATCAAGCATGCAACACAAATATACAGAATGAGGAAGAGAAATGCACAACTTACACTATAATGGTAAAAGTAACCCTCAACATTGGTCACATTCACTTTAAAGTGGTTGGTAAGAAGAGAAATCTTCTGTCCTTTAGATCCAAACCCACGCCTAGCTATCGGAACCCTAGCAGGCTTCTTCTTCACCGGCTCAGTCTCTACTTTGAGCGGAACTAAATTCGGTGGAACAACCGGTGGAGGAGGAGGCAAATCCTGCTGTGACCCGTTTTTCTCCGGCTCAATCGAATCCATGTGCTTTTAACATTCAACGCAGGCTACGTCAGCGTCAGTGCCAGCGACGGCGTTGGCCAAGTGGTCCTAGCCGGTGAGAACTACGTTGACCGGAATCTCTCTCTGTAAGCGGCTAGTGAGAAGAGACAAAAGACAATTTGCAAACTAAGCAGTTGAAAATGATGATGAAAGATTAAATAATGTCAACCTAAATTTTCTAAACCTAAATCGAACGGCTAGCATGATAAAATAACGAAGATCCTACGGTTAAAGCGAATCAATAAAAATTGACGGTTTGGATCAAACATACATAAACAAAACCCTCAATCCAACGGATGCAAACGTAATGATGCGTAAACGTCACAACAGTTCAAATGCCTTATTTGTCTCTCACAGGTCACAGCTACGTATCCAGTGAAACTCTAATAAATAATCTTATCCTGTATTTGCAAAAAATTCTGCCCGTTGATGTAGTTGATTTAGATTTGATTTTTGAACTAACGGTTATGATGAAAGACACGTGTTCGAGGGCATTATCGGCAGTTATGCGACACCTCGATTTTCTCGTGCTTAGGATACTGTGATCCTGCAGTTCGTGTTCTGTTGTAGCTTGGATACTTTTGTGAATTGACAATTTTGGGGCTGAGGAGATCAGGGAATATGAAGCGTTGTGACGGGTAACAACGTAAGGAAGATACTAATTGCGAATGTTAATTTATGAAATCGATTTTTCGGTGATGTTGTAATGATTCAGATATTACTTTATAAATTATTTTTCCAAAAAAAAAATGGTTAAACAATTTGAAGGCAATCTAACGTGACAAAGCTGCTGACAAATTCACCGACAGTTTAGGCTTTTCTATGGCATGTCCTATTCACAGTCGAACTTCTATCCCAGAAAAGCATTCACATTTCGTCAAAAGAAGAAAAATAAAATTTATAAAATTATTTATAATTTTAATTTTTAAAATATTCTTTATTAAAAAAATAAATTATTTCTTTTCAAATAAAAGAATAGATATCAAATTTTATTTATATTAAAAATATCTAAATAATAATTGATAAGTGAAATTTTACATAATAAAATAATTTATAATGTATATGAAGAAATAAGAGAATATTTGGATTACCTAAAATCTCCTATTATAATTTTGTAATTTTAATTGATTCAAAAATAATATAATAATCTATTATTGTTTTTAAAATCTTTAATTTGACTGGTTAAGTGAGTTATCTATTTGAATTTAAATTTCATTCTATTAATGGATAAAATTTTGCTATTTTTATTTCAAACTTAAAATTACGAAATAAAAAAACTCTTTAATCTATAGTCTATAATATTCATATAAAATTTATTTTAGTATTTATATCATTTTAAATTTTATAAAAAATATATGTTAGTATTTATGTTGGATTGGGATACGATATTTCTAAAGAGGTGATTTTAAAAAATTAAATTCAATTTTATAAATAAATTAATTTAACGAGTGAGAAGCTGCATTTATCATAGTAATGCAACGAGTGAGAAACTGCATTTATCATAATAATGCAACGAGTTCATAGTGATGCATTGAATTCATCACAATAACACACTAAATTATTAATAAATGAATATATAATTTTATTTCTATTGAAAAGACTGAATCGTCGGTTTATATTTTTATTGTATTGCATAATTGAAGTCACTTCTATTATTAAAAGATTAATAGAATCGATCGATGTTTGTGTTGAGTTAAAAATTACTTTATTATTTTTCTTAGTATTGATTTACTATATTTCTTTGCATTTGGTAACTATTGCATACGACTAGGATGAGGATGAAGAAGTTCATAAATATTTTTGGCTTTTAGCATTGTAGCATAGGTGTGAATTATATTATCATGTTTTTTGGGTGCTCACCTCTATATGCATGTACAGTAAAAATGCATTCTTCCTTTCGTTAAATGAAATTGAGGAAATCAAATCATTGAATTGAATTGATTTTTTTATTTGATTTAATTTGATTTTTTTTTAAATTGATTCGATTTTTATAATTTTAATAATTTAATTTTTTATTTGTTTAGTTTGATTTTTAATTAAACCAACCGATTAAGTATTCCTTATATATATTATTTAAAATAAGTATTCTTTATATATTATTTAAAATATTTTAATGTAATTTATGCAATTAATTTAATATTTTAATTTAATTTATTCTATTAACTAATTTAGCTAGTTAAGTGAGTTTTCTATTTAAATTTAAATTTCATTCTACTAATAATAATAATAATAAAATTATTAATAAATATTATTTTATTATTATTATTGTTAAAACGTATGAAAAAAACTAACATTCTAAAATCAAGATATAATAATAAATAATGAGATTAATAAAAAAAAAGAAAAATAAATAAAATTATAATTTATAATCAATATATAAAGGTGGAAAAGGGATGTGATTGCTAAAAATCTATATTATATTAAATCTTAATGATCATACTATGAAAATACAATATAAATTAAAAATAATTAATTTATTTAATAAAAAATAATAAAGTAATTTGTTTTATATGGTATCCTGTACTTTAATATATTTTGTGTATTTATATATTTTATTGGTGTACAGTGTCAAGGTATTAATCCAATGAATTGAAAAATAAAAAGTTAGAATAAAAATTATTAAAAATTAAAAAATATATATAGTATGTGAGGATTAAGATAAAATAACGAAAAATGAATTAATAAAAAAAATAAAAATTATAGTTTATAATCGTCAAAATATTAATGTAACTAATTAAAAAATAAAAAATTAGAATTAAATTATAAAAAGTAAGCATAATCAAAATAAAAATAATGAAAAATTAATTAAATATATATAAAAATAGAAAAGTGAATGTTTTTTTACCCGAAAGTATGTGAAATGCATTATATAATCCAACTAGTGAGCAATATTCGGTTCAAATTGAAAAAATCGATCGAATCGAATCGATTTGAAAATTTGGTTCGGTTTTTTATACATTTCGATTCGGTTCGGTTTTTAATTTCAGAAATTTCAGTTATTTCGATTCGGTTCGATTTTGATCAGAAAAAACTGAAAAAACCGAATCGAACCGATTAGTGATAATAATATATTTTTTCAATCATATAGAGAAATTAAATCATATTAAGATTAAAATATTTTAATTAAATTTTAAAATATTAAAAATAAAAAAAATTATTAAAAATCGAAACAGATCAAACCGAACCGAATCAGACCGGTTCGATTCGGTTCGGTTTCTTACCAAAATCGGTTTGGTTCGGTTCGATTTTCATAAACACTAAAATTTCGGTTTTCAGTTTATTCGGTTCAAAACCGAACCGACCGAATGCTCACCCCTACCAACTGGACAATTATACAATAGGAAATGGCTCAGAGAATAAGCTAGAGAATACAACTCAAAAGCCTAGTTACACAGAAATCCAATCTAGCTAAAAAAATACAGTGGAAGTAACGAAACGAAAATGACAATCAATTAAATGGCACCCATCCGATACATGATGAATCACCGACAAATTATCAGCATCGCAAAACACCAAGCATCCACTAAACAACAAGGTAACATAGCAAGGAATGAACGGAAAAAAACTCTAGAAAAGCATCAAATGAGGTGACAGAGTCAAAACTCATAAGTGCTTCAGAGAAAGCTTGAGGTAGACCATCGCCGACTATCCGACGAAATTGTCTCTGGAGTTGCAACTTTTATCACAACGCATGCAAAGCTCCCATCAATGCTTCAACACCGAACCCCAACCAACACAACCCTTCAACCCACGATACAACAATCACCAACTATATGACAATTCACCGATTACAAGCGAAGGAAGAAGAGGAACTCTCAAAAAACTACATTAGATCTCTAGAAAACATACCTCACAAAGTACAACGAAGATCTAAACCAAACTGATGTTACATAACAGTCGTCCAAAGTGAGCCATAAGCTACCACCGTAAAATAGGGTTACGTGGCAAGAGTTTGATAATTCGACAATCAATTCTACCGAGGAAAGGAAGATCTGGACATCAGGTCACTCGACTCTTTATCAAGTCTCGCCCTGCCCTGAACAGGGCGTGTCTATACATAAAGTTACAGTTAGCAGACACAATCTAGCAGGCTCTCGTTACGCCTGTAATCACGGGATCCCTACCCAGTTAACCCAGCGGGATCCTTTATCAAGTTAGCCAGCCACATCATTGTCGAATCATCCAGAACTGCTATATTTATCCCTGTCTTCTTATAGTATAAAGAAACGATCACAGAGGCAAAGGTACATAATTCTTATACTACTCGAGTTCTAAGCAATTTATTACATTCTCCGTATTCTCCAGTATAATAACTTGAGCGTCGAAGTGGCTGTTGTAGGCACCCACTACCTCGCATTTTCTTTCTTACAGGTCTAGCCAATTACAACATAACTATGTTTTTTTGCCATATCATTTAGTTTTGTTGCTGAGAAATTCATTCAATTCTCTCTATTCATTTGGATTAAAATTGGTCTCTTATCCCATTTTCTCTTAAAAAGAAATCTCACATTTCTCTCTTAACATAGCCAAAATTTCTCAAGTTGCTGCTAAGGTAGTTATCAACAAGGACGTTATCATTTCTTCCACCCCTGGCAGTGGATAAAACATGCCCTCAATGGTCAATGTAGCAGATCTCAAAAATTTGAGCATTGAGCAAATGCTCCAGTACGTCAGAAGGTTACAGGTTACTTTCGAGCAATGCCAAGCTCGGAAGGAGAAGTCGCTCATGGCTCCAGGGGAAGAGAGGAAGTCTCTGTTGATATCTCAAGGCCTCGGACAGGGGCAATCTAGACGCGGTTCAAATGAAAGGACAACTTCAAGGAATAGGAGTTATTAGACGATGCTCTGAAGGATGTCGGCTGGAAGCTAGTACGGGCCTTTCCAAGGTACTAGGGAGAACAGGAAGATGATAAAAAGACGAGCCTAAAGGAAGACCAAAAGCAGGAGAAGCAAAGATATGAAGAAGATTATAAAAATTACTCAGTCTTCCGAGAAAGGGATGACCGAGGTAAGTATAAGAATTATACTCCACTGAATGACTCACAGACACATATTTTATTGTGGGTTAGGAAAAATGACAAGAAAATTAGATGGCCTCCTAAACTCAATCCTAAGAAAGCTGAAAGGCGAGATAAGACCAAGTACTGTTGTTTTCATGAAGATTACGGACATACAATGGAGAAGTATCGACATCTAAAAGACGAGATTGAGAGATTAATAAGAAACGACACACTTTGAAAGTTCATCAAAAAGAGTAGAAGAGATAGGAGACCCGAGCTCGAGGTAACAATTCCTAAAACCACCCTTGACAGTAAACTTATGGGACTTATTCATTAAATTGCAAGAGACCAAGTGTTAAAAGAGGTGGCAATAAGGAGAGTGTCACAGATATTCAGTTCCTAGGTCAAACTCTAAGTTTTGAAATTGGTCAAGACAAACGACTAAGTTTCTTATTTTATCCTTAGAAAAATATTTGTGATTTATGGAAATATTATAAACTAGGATGCATTCTTGAAGCTTCTTTTTTGATAGAAAAATAAGAAATGTTGGTTGGATGAAAGCGTGGAGACAATAACAAATGCTACAAGGCCATTCGGGCATTGGTCCCGCATAACAAGGCATCTCATACCAAGCCACAAGGTAATTTCAGCCAGGCCACAATCTGAACATTAGACAGTAGAAACAAAAACAAATTCATAAAAGGCCACAAGGTCATCCAGGCATTGGTCCTGCATAATAAGGCATCTCATGCTAGGCGATAAGGCAATTTCAGTCAGGTCATAATCTGAGCGTTGGACTGTGGAAATAAATAAAGAAAGGCCATAAGCTAGTTGCTAGGCCATAATCTGGGCATTGGACCATGTAAACATAAACAAACAAAGGCTATAAGGTAGTCGCCAGGTTATCCGGGTGTTGGACCCACTAAACAAAGGCTATAAGGCAATTGCTAGGCCAGCCGGATGTTGGTTCCACTAAACAAATGCCATAAGTCAATTGCTAGGCCAACCGGGTGTTAGTTCCACCAAACAAGACCACAAGGTGGGTACCGCCAAGTTAGAAGACCAGGTGTTAGTCCCACTAAAATAAGGCCATAAGTCGAGAATCCGTTAGGCCAGAAGACCAAATATTAGTCCCACTAAAATAAGGGCATAATTCGGAAATTCGTCAGGCCAGAAGACTGGGTGTTAGTCCCACCAAAATAAGGCCATAAGTTGAGAATCTGCCAGGATGATCGGAAGCTCGCCAAAGCTAGATAAATGCACGGAAGCCCACCAGGGCTGGAAAAGGCCAATGAACTCACAAGGACTAGAAAAATGCCTAAAAACTTGTTAGGGCTGAGAAATGCACGCAAGCCTGTTAGAGTTGGAGAAGGTAAAGAAGCTCACACAAGATAGAGAGCGCTGGGAAGATCCCCAGGGCTGGTTGGCATTTAGGAAGCTCGAAAATTCGTCATCAAGACCGGATGTTAAGCTCAGTTTATTATTAGTCGTGGAAGGCCAGGCTGAACAAGCCACATGCCCCAGACCATGAGAATAGCTATCACCTTTGAACCTAAGGAATCAAAGATCAGCTGGGGGACCTCTGATATCATACAACAGTCACCCAAAGTGAGCCACGACCTGCCATCATAAGACAGAGCCACATGGTAAGAGTTTGATAATCTGACAATTGGTCCTACTCGAGAAAAGAAAGACCGGGACACCAAGTCACCCGACTCTTCATCAAGTCTCGCACTGCCCTAAATAGGGTGGGTCTTCACATAAAGTTACCCTTAGCAAGCACAACCCAGTAGACTCCTGTTATACCTATAATCACGAAATCTCCAGTCCCAGCAGGATCCCTTATCAGGTTAGCCGGCTATATCATCATCAAATCATCAGAAAATGCTATATTTATTCCCGTCTTCTTACAATATAAAAGAAAAACGATCACAGAGACAAAAATATGCAATTATTGTACTACTCGAATTCTAAGTAATTCATTAAATTCATCTTATTCTCTAGTATACTGATTTGAGCGCCGAAGTGGTTGCCATGAATACCCAACACCTCTTTTTTTTTTACGGATCTATCCAATTATAACACAACTCTATTTTCTGACCGCATCACAAATTATACAGTAAAAAACTAAAAACCTACAACTAAAGGTATTGCCAAGGTGAAGCAATATCTCTGCTAAAATCTCTTTCTCTCTCCTACACCTCTTCTCCTTCTCTCTTTTTCTTTCTCGCTAGGGAGTTAAATATCCATTGTAATTGTGAAAAAGTGAAAATAAGATTACTTATAATGTTTATGAAAATTTTGTGTTATAACAATAAATCACTAAATTTAACTGGTTGTTAAATTATTTTAATTTTTTATTTTTTATTTAAATCAATTATAAAATGTATATAAGTTTAAAATTTTTAATTAAAATTATGCTTAAATTATTTTAGTTAATTTTTGTTATTATGATTCAAATGGTTTTTTGAAAAAACTTTTCTTTGAAATTATCTAAAAAAAAATTAAAAAAACTTTTACTTTTTGTAAACTTTAATAAACAAATTTGTAACTTGATGCAAACGTAACCTCTTTTGAAAAGAAAACATATAAAATTTTTTTAAAAATAAATCTATCATTAAATTGTGTAATTTATAATATTAAAATTACAATTTTATTTTAAAATTAAAATAAGAAAATCGATCACATGTATAAACGTGGAAAGGTAGGGAAATAATATAATTGCTAAAAATACCCTTTTATTTTTTAATCATTTATATTAATTTGAAGCATAACACTTTCAAATTGATTATTTAAATTAATTTTATAAAAAGCTAAAAATATCTCAAAATTTAGTGTATATATATAATTAAAATAAGATCAAATATTTAGGATAAAAAATTATATTGAATATTTAGGATCAAAATTATTAAAATAACATATTAAATCATTTATAAATAATAATTTACTCTTTTTAAAAGAAAAAAAAATCATTTTTATATGTTTTAAAAATCTTATTAATATCATTATATATAAATTTATTAATATTTTAAAAAATCCAATCAATAAAAAAATTATTTTATATAAAAAAAATCACAGAAAATATTTTTTTGTAAATATAAATTATTTTCCCAAATAAATAGAGACTTCAACAACTAAAATTCTTAAGGATTCAATTTAATATTATTTTTATTAATTCTCATATTTAAAATTTTAACAGCTTCATTTCTAATAAATCATATCCAACCAAACTAATTGAAATTTCCAATAAAAAAAACTATTTGAATTTAATTTCCATAAAATCACACTATATTTTTTACATGATTTTTATTTTTTAAAATGATTTTTTTGAAAGATTCAATAATTAATTTTTAATTTAAAAAAATTAAATTTTTTCCCTTATTTTTTTAATAATAAAAAGTAAACTAAATTCTTGCAAATTTATAGTTTTCATATAAGGGGTAATAATTGAAAGAATTATATACTTTTCCTTTTAAAAAATCATCAAAATTAAATGAAACGAGGTCAAAATTAATATAATTACATAAGAATTTCTTTAAATTATTTTTTTAAAAATAATTTTTTCAAATAAAACGTTATTTTCAAATAAAATTTATTAAATTTTTTTTTGAAAAATGGTGAAAAATAAAGAAAGAGAGAAAACCAATTTTATCTTTTAATAAAAGTTTTTCTTAAATTTGAAAAACATATAATTAAAGAAAAAATGTGTGAAGAACATTATTTTGAAATTACTTTGTATCTCCATAAGAATGTAAAAGGAGAAAAAAGATAAGGATATGATCATTATTTTCTTTTTATTTATATCTTTCTAAATTAAGAAAAATAAATATATTTTATATTTTTCAATTTTTTATTTTTATCTATCAAAATAAAAAATATTTTTTACCTATTTAAATAAAAAATAATAATTTTCTTCTTTTCTAAAAAATTTCCATACGTAATATCTTTCTAAATTAAGGAAAATAAATATATTTTATATTTCTCAATTTTTTTAACTATCAAAATTTAAAAAATAAATATATTTTTTTCCTTATTTCTAAAAAATTTCCATACATACATAATGTTAGAGTATGAAATTGATCAATTTAATTTCGAAAGAAACCCAACTAGAAAATTAAAATACCAAATTGCCTTCTTAAAAATAATAAAAATATAAAAAAAAACACAGTAAAAATATGTATTTAAGCGAAGTATATTTACATCATACATCTACCTTTCTCTCTAAGACTCTTAATACAAAATACTGAAATTAAAATAAAAATATTTTTTCTCTCTCACGTGATACTCAAATTAAAGAAAAAATATTTTCTCTCTCACTTAGCATTGAAATTAGAACAAAGAGTTTCTCATTTTCATTAATTATTTTGTGTCAATTGATAGAGACAGAGAATCAAGAGAGATATATTTTTATAATTTAAGTATTATATTATAGAGAGAAAGTTTTGACTATCTTATGTCAAGAAAGATAATTTTTTTTTGTAATTTTACTATTATACATCATTCGGCACCAAAGATCTATAATAAAAAAAAATCTAAAATATCATGTAGAAAGTCGTATAATTCCTCCAAATTCAATTTTAATTTTAGATACATTTTTTTATAGCTTTTGATGAATTAGATTATTATGACAAAATTAAAATTTTAGATTAGAACATAAAAGAGCGTAAAGGTATGTATTTACTATCATTAGAATTTTTAATGATTGTTCTATGAAACCATATACTATACAAATTTATCATGTATACAGATTTATCATCATGGGTATGCTATGTGGGATGGACATATTCCCTTAAATTGAAATCTCAATTTGAATAAAATTGCAAGAAAAATTTAAAATCTAGACAATTATACTAAATGTTAAAATTTTAGATTAAATTAAAAAAACGTAAAGTATTAAATTTTTAATAGTAATAGGCTTATTTTTATAAATATTTTGCTTAGATCTTTTAAGTTTTCAATACTAATAGATGGATTTGATTTTATGTCTTTAACTATATTTATATTTATTATATTTTAATTTAATATTTTAGCTAACTTGTGCTAAAAATTGACAACTTTTCGTGAATTTTGTTATTTTTAATGAATCTTATAATATAACATCCTATTTTAGTATTTCTACAATAGTTTTATAACTTGTTATATTTTAAAAACCCACTACAATAAAATAAAAAATATTGACGATCAATCGAATTAGCAACGTTACGTTAGTCAATAATATTTGCTCGTCACTAATCTTTACCTACCATAAATCCAACATTGATAAAATATCACTGACAATAAATATCGTTGCTAATTTCTTTTCTCGTTATCGATAATGTTGTTGGAATAAAAATTACATGTGACGAAATAGTGACACCTTGTTGGAAAATGGTAGAAAAAGATATAGAAAATAAATGAAAGATGAGCAGAATATTGCTTGAGGCGTGATAATAATCACTGTCCTTAAGGATAATTCGCCTACGGTTGTGTATCCTCCAAGATTACAAGTAATCCAGGAGCAAGAACAGCAGCAATTATTAATTACCCAGAAATAGAGAAGAAACAGTAGAGAGAAAGAGAAGTAATTGTTTTGCTGTGTACCCATAACACGTAAATACACTGCTATTTATAGTGTTTATCATTATTCAAATTCACAATATCAGATAAAAATATTATTCAGTTAAGATAAAAGATATTAACTAAAAAATCTGGTTTAGTTAGGATAAAGATTAAGATAATTTAAAGTGGAAAAAATCTATTTAACAACTTAAAATCTGTAACTTATTTCAAAATATTTTAAATTATTTATGATTCTTTTGAAATAATTGTTAAATATCCAACAATCCCCCACTTATTTCAAAAGAATTGGAACATAAATTTAAGAAAAATATTTTCTGGGTATAGTACAATGTATTAATTTTGGTGTCTTTTGGACTATGAACTAAAATTTGATTAAGTGAAAGATAATTTACTGAATATTTGGTGAAGTTTAAACTTCTATGAACCAAACAATTCTTAGTGTAAATTAAACTTTTCACCAATCACAATGTACTTCCATAATTTTGCTGTTTGACGCGGTGTTGTGCTAATAAGCCATGCGCGTGCCTAGAAGTTCATGAGAGCTCTAGAAATTTGCCTTCAATCTCATAGGAGCGGCTCCACTCCACTCTCATATAGGTCATTCCTGTAACGACCCGAAAATCGGACCGCTACCGGCGCTAGGATCCAGATCGGCTTAAGGCCGCCGGGACCCGTAGCAAGCCTGACATATAACCTGTAAACCTGTATAATCCCATACATGATCAACAACATACATAAAAATTAAAACTTTTCTTTCCTTATACATCAACCAAACTCAACCTGAGCATAACATAAACATAACATTGATCCCTCTGTGGATCTCATCTGTGCCCCCAATGGGTGACATAACATCTATTGAGTTGGTTTACACAAACATCATCAAAATCTCTAAGATCATGTATTAAAGGAATGGCACAATCTATGGTCAAGCACACTTCTAATATCCATATACATCATTTCATTACATGACTATACTGATTAAGACTTTACATTACAATTTGATCATGTCCATTGCTAGCTATTACATAAATATGACTTCTTTACTCTATCCGGACTCCCGCACTATACTGTACCTGCAAGCCTGGGGGTAAAGGGAGAGGGGTGAGCTAAAAGCCCAGTGAGTAGAGCTAATAAAACACATTAACACTATGCTCTATGAAATGCATCATAACACAGAAAATTCACATAAGGGTTGGGTGAACTTGTCACCAATTAGTCCAAGCTAACATTGTGCCAGGCCGTAGCATGGGGTCCTGGTCTTCCTGTCATACATACATTACTTACCGTTATCCCAGGGCCTCCTCTGGGCTCCTGGTCTTCGAGTTCCACAATCGTGCCAGGCCGTAGAATGGGGTCTTGGTCTTTCATTTCCGTGCCAGGCCGTAGAATGGGGTCCTGGTCTTCCTGTCATGGACTAATTGGGTCATCCAACATTCACCCACATCAACAACAATCGATGCAATGCGGCATATTCGTGAATACTAATGCAATCATCCTATTGCATAATCATGATGCATGAAACATGATAAAACATTTAATTTAAAAGATTAAGTTTAGTTCCACTCACCTCTGGCTGACTCTGACAACACCGAAGCAGCTGAACTCACTGCTGGGGTCCTCGGTTCCTCGGGTCCGAACCTACACGGGTGGACTCAAATGAGGGACCAAACATACCTGAACATAACTATAAACTACTCCCCAAAAACCCCCTAAAACATCATGAAACAACCATAGAAAAACATGCAAAGAAGGCTTGGACAGGGCACTTTCGGCGGCAGGTTCGGCGGCCGAAACTCCCAGACAGAGACGAAACTCATGCATGTTCGGCGGCACCTTCGGCGGCCGAAACTGCCAGACAGAGACGAAAGTCTCCTTTCGGGGGCGAGCTTCGGCAGCCGGATGCTGCCTCCACAAGGGGGTTCGGCGGCCGAAAGTTCCTTCGCCTGCCGAACCTGGTTTCTTCCCAAAGGGCAGAAACTTGGTTCACATGAGCCTCTTGCCTCCCAAAACCTCAAATCATGCATATAGCTCAACAAAACATGCATACAAGTTCCTAGGGGTCTCAAACAATCATATACCCCAACTACAACACTTCAAACACACACAATCAACACACATTGTTCAAAATATCAATATTAACCCATAACTCAACATATACCCTAACATGCATTTCTACCCAAAGAACTCATAAAATCTTACTTAAAACACATAAGGAGCTTAAGATCGGCTCTTACCTCTTGAAGATCGAGAGGGAAACGACCTAAACTTGGAGATCCATGAAAATGAGCTCCTGAGTTCCCAAAGCTCCAAAACTTGTTTCAAAAGCTTAAATCTTCAAAACCAAGTTAAAACAAGTGAAAATCTCGAAAGGTTTAGAGGAAGAACATCAAAAATGGGTGAGGGACGGCGGAGAGCTCACCTTGGCCGAAAATGGGGAAAAGCTCGCCCGTTTTTGGCTAAGGGACCCTTTTATAGTGGCTGGCCAGACCACGTTCGGGGGCCGAATGTGCCTCCGCATGCATGCCATGTTCGGCGGCCGAACTTGAGGTTCGGCGGCCGAACCTGGACTTCCCTCACTTATGCTTTCGGGGGCCTAAAGCACACCCGCAACGCATGCATGTTCGGCGGCCGAACTTCAGTTTCGGCGGCCGAACCTGAGTTTTCTTCTAATGCTATTTTCATGCAAAAAAATTCATTTAATTTCATACTTAAAACATTAAAATCCATGAAAACATTTTATAAAAACATGGTTTTACCCTACTAGAGGCTTCCGACATCCGAGATTCCACCGGACGGTAGGAATTCCGATACCGGAGTCTAGCCGGGTATTACAATTCCATCAAGTGTATACTGCAGCTTATACACCACCTATAAAAGATATGGAAATAATTAAGAGTTTTAACTCAACCTCACTTTCTTTGCAGTTTTAGCACTAACACCACAGGTAGGACTTTATAAAGTGCTGAAATCAACTAATGATTTGTTATTACCCATATGAACCTATTTCATGGGATCGCCAATCATATAGGTTGGGTTACCATCATTGTTAACTTCCTCCAACAGGCTATAGTCCCATACCCCTCGATGTTTCGTTTATTAATTTCTTTCCCAAGGGTTTAGTCAGAGAATCGGCCAAATTCACTTCTGACTTCACATAATCAATAGATATAATTCCATCTTTTAGCAATAGCTATTGCAGCTTGGCAATCACAATGAATAGACACAGAAGGTGTTGGTTTCATTCCTAATGGAATGCTTGCCAAGAAGTTTTTCAACCACTTGGCCTCATTACCAGTCAAATCTAGAGCAATAAACTTTGATTCCATGGTTGATCTAGCAATAACAGTTTGTTTTGCTGATTTCCACGATATTGCTTCTACCACTTAGGGTGAAAATATAACTTCAATAGCTTCTTTCCAAAATAATGTATTAGAAGAAGAAATTACATCTGAAAAAGTTAAAGGATCATCTTCCAAAAGATAAGCATAAAAATCATTTTTGAATGATTTTTTTTTCCTTTGTCTTTTTGATCTTCTTAAATCTTCAACTTCACTTCCATTTATATTTTCACTAACAGATACATTAGAAACAACTTTATTTTTCAGAGGAAAAATATTTTCAAAAAACTCAGCATTTTTAGTTTCAATAATAGTGTTTTCAATCCAAAACATCACTTTTGAGCACAAGAAATCTTTATGCAGCACTACAATTAGCATAACCAATAAATAAACAATCAGAAGTTTTTGCACCAATTTTTCTTTTCTTTGGTTCAGGACGCATAACTTTGGCTAAACACCCCCACACTTTTAAATATTTTAAGTTAGAAGGATAACCCTTCCATAATTCATAAGGTGTAATACCAGTTTTTTATTTTTTTTAATTTTTTTTTTGCTACCCCATTTGATTCAGGTGAATATGGTGGGGTAATTTCGTGGATTATGCTATATTTTTTACAATAATCATTAAGCAAGACATATTCACCTCCTCTATCTGATCTAATTCTTTTAATTTTTCTATTTAATTGATTTCCTACTTCATTTTTATATGCAAGAAACATGTCAAATGCTTCATCTTTATTTCTTAATAAATATACTTTAGTATATCTAGAAAAATCATCAATAAAAGTTACATAGTATCTTTTTCCACCTCTAGTCATAATTTGTTTTAAATCTCCCAAGTCAGTATGAATTAAATTTAATAATTCAGTTTCTCTAAAAACAGAAGCACAAGTTTTCTTTATTTGTTTTGATTCAGCACATACTTTACATTTATCTAAACATAAATAATTAATATTAGATATAAATCCAATTGCATGCATCTTCTTAATATAAGGTAAACTGACATGATCAATCCTATCATGCCATAATTTAAAAGAATCAATTAAGTAAGCAAAAGAATCAACATTTTCATCATTAACAATTTTAGAAACATTTAATACAAACAGTCCATTATTACAATATCCGTTACCTACAAACACATTATTTTTAGTTATAACTACTTGGTCAAATTCAAATGCAACTTTCACTCCATTTTTACCAAGCAGAGCAACAGAAATCAGATTAGTTCGAATTTCAGGGACATATAACACCTCATTCAGTTTCAAAAATTTGCCAGATGCGAGACGAAGAAGCACTTTGCCTTTTCCAAGAACTTGTGTAGTCCTTGAGTCACCAAGAAAAATAGAATCTTCTCCTGTACTAGCTTGAGTGTAGGATGAAAAAGCACTTCTATTTGCACAAATGTGCCTCGTAGCACCTGAGTCTATGACCCATTCATTCACATTAGCCACAAGATTGGCTTGAGAAATGACCGCAGCAATTATGTCATCTGCTTCCACCAAATTTGCCTTTGGTTTAGCAGGATTGTCATTTCTTCCCATTCTTTTCCTGCATTGAGGTGCATGATGGCCTGGTTTGCCACACACAAAACAACTACCTTGTTTCTTAAAAGTAGGATTATTAATTTTTGGTTTATAATCATATTTCTTTTCATACCTTTTGTTTTGGTAGTGTGGCTTGTCTTGAATTAAGTTGGAGTTGGCAACAATCTCTTTTTCTTTAGCTTTCTTGATCTCTTTCTTGTTTGTATCCTCTATGATGATATGAGTGATAAGCTCGGAAAGGGACAACTGCTTATGTTTATGCTTGAGTTGCTGCTTGTAGTCGCTCCACGAAGTTGGTAATTATTCAATTAGCAAACCAGCAACAAGCTCTTCTTGAAGTGTTATATTTTATGATTTCAAGTCCTCAATCAATTTGTGGTATTCATTGATTTGTGCCTTTATATCTTTATCATCCACCATCTCCCATTTGTAAAATTTGCCAATAGTAAATTTCTGTTTCCCAACATCCTCAGCAGTATATTTGGCAATTATGGACTCCTATATTTGTTTTGCTTCTTTATAAGAGCAATAAACATCAAAGAGATCGTTAGATAATGTGCTAATAATAGTGTACCTACATACCTTATTAGTATGAACCCATAATTCCCATTGTTTGTTGGAAGTTTATGCAGGTTTCGCATCGGTGAGAGCAAAAGCAACTCCATGCATATCAAGAATTGAAAATACACGTTCCTGCCAGCGTTTGAAATTGTCACCATTGAATTGTTCAATTTTGGAGACATATGGGAATGGCTTGGACATTGTCATGGTATGTCGCATCATAGCAGTAGGAACACCACTTGGAATGCCAGTGGCAGAAGGATCAACAGGTCCAGTAATGGAAGTATTGTTAAGAGAAGTAATTTCAGCCATTATCCTTAAGATTGTTGGAAAATGGTAGAAAAAGATATAGAAAATAAATGAAAGATAAGCAGAATATTGCTTGAGGCGTGATAATAATCACTGTCCTTAAGGATAATTCGCCTACGGTTGCGTATCCTCCAGGATTCAACAAGCCTTCTGAATTACAAGTAACCCAGGAGCAAGAACAGCAACAATTATTAATTACCCAGAAATAGAGAAGAAGCAGTAGAGAGAAAGAGAAGTAATTGTTTTGTTGTGTGTACCCATAACACGTAAATACATTGCTATTTATAGTGTTTATCATTATTCAAATCCACAATATCAAATAAAAATATTATTCAGTTAAGATAAAAGATTAAGATATTCACAAAATTAACTAAAAAATCTGGTTTAGTTAGGATAAAGATTAAGATAATTTAAAGTGGAAAAAATCTATTTAACAACTTAAAATCTGTAACTTATTTCAAAATATTTTAAATTATTTATGATTCTTTTGAAATAATTGTTAAATATCCAACACACCTTACTGACAATATTGTGTTGTCAATAAAGTTACCGACATTATTTTTCATCACTAAGTACTTATTAATTTATCAGTACTTCCTTAATTATGAGCCTAAATTTGACGAAATGGTGATGCCAACACCGATATAATTTATCGTCAGTATATTTTTAAAGAATTTATAATTTTACCAACGATTGTAGATATCAGTAATATATTGATGTTAATTAGCGACAAATATATCATCGGTAATAATTTATATTATTTTTAATAAATATAATATTAGCAACAACAATTTAGCGTCGGTAATAATATTTTACATACCACTTGTTTCGTCGGTAACATTATTATAATTTTAAAAAATAAATTATAATATTTTTATATATTCAACCTGTATCAACAAATATTTAATGAAAACTAAATAAATATTCTAAAAAAGTAATTATGAAATTTAATTTTATTACAACACTAAATATTTAATAAAATAGTTCATTTAAATTCTTACTTAATTTTAATGTGCTAAAATCTATTAGACTAATTATAAAATGAAGTACAATCAACTATGTGGTGAAAGAGTTGGCAAAACACTCACTAATTTGACTATTTATACCATTATGAAGGCATGCATCTGCTCGAGGACTTTAATTCGTCTAACTCATTATTCATCTCACTCCTTAACCCATTCCTTACATCATTTCTCATTTTCTCCCTTTCTTGTTTACTATTTTCAACTGTAACGGTCGCCACCCCGTAGAATCATTCATAGCCAAAGACTGGGACCCATGTGATTTATAAAGGGCATTCCTCGAACCTAACTCCTGATTATTAGAGCGAATTTATGGATGTGATTGTAGCGTCAAAGGCTCACCTTCAAATGTCGAAGGAGTTCTTAAACTTGGATTATACATAATTACTGAAAAGTGTTTACTTCTAACCATTTTTGTAATTAAAACACAAGTTAAAAATATATGTTTTATGAAAAACTATTACCATGCAGAAAATTCGACAGAGTATCCCTTAAAAATTGAACATCTCATAATTACTATTAACAACACAAACTGCATACAACATGCATAAACAATTTATTCAATTCAATCAAAGCATCTTTTATAACCATCTAAATATTAAAAACAAGTTCATTTTAATTATTGACAAAAGGAATCTTACTTGATATTCGAGTGTACTTGAAGAAAACCTCAAATTGGCTTTTAAGCTCACTACTATGAAAAAAACCTCTTTGCAGCCTAAAAAAAAATGATATAAGATATTTTTATAAGAAATAAAAGTATTTCTTATGACATAAAAATAAGAAATAAAAATTAAAACTAAATAAAAAATCATAAACATGACTAAGTCGAAAATTCAGTAGTGTACTCAAGTTTATGATAAATTGAAAATAATGAGAATAAAAAAAGTGAGATATTTTTAATCAATATTTTTAATAAGTTCAATTTATAACTTATAATCCATTTTAAATAACTTTGAATTAAATAAAGAAATGAAAGATTTAATAAGTTCGATGTGTAACTTGGAGTCCATTTTAATAAATTATGTTAAATGTTGTAAAGTTGAAGTCATTTATATTATTATATATGGATATTGGTGGATACGATTAAGAATATGGTTTAAAAGTTAAATAATTATGCTCATTCAATCACAATCAATACATATGGCTAAGTAAATTTTCATGCTAAGCAAATGGTATTGATTGGTCATTAATATCCTTAGTGCAGAAGTAAAATTCATATTAGTAAGGTGGTTGTATTTCCAAGAAGCTTGAGGTGACAAGATTAAAATAGTAACAAGTTTAATTTCTAACATGCATGAATAAAATAACTATCTCATGCAGTGTGTATAATAACAACGATGATTAAAATAAAAGAACAATAAGAAAAATAAATCTTTATTATTGAAAATATTTTAATCAAACATCAAAGTAAAGATATAGGCTCTGATGCCAAATGCTAAATCTAATTTAAACTTAAGCAAAATCAACTTTATAAACATATCAACAAACACAATTGATCATAATACCAAAAAATAAAATTAGAATTGCATACCTCTAACCATTAAAGTTGATTGATCGTCTTAGAATGGAATGCCAAAATTTCAGATGCTTATGAACCTTAAGCAAACTTTATTGATGGTATATTTTCTGAATATTTTCTAGGCTTAAGATCCAAAATAATGACACATATTTATAGATTTCTTCTCCATCAAAAAAAGACTCTTTAATTATCTCAAATTCTAATATTTGGTGGTTATCAAAATTGATGATACCTGAGATAATGAACAACATTTATGAAATTTAAAATACACTAGATAATATAAAAAATTATCATTATCTATTAATTAAATATTTTAAATTTTCAACAGAATGCATTCTCCACTTTTCCTATAGTTCAAACTAATTGTTCTTCAATTCTTCATATCTTCACTTTTTGGATATAGAGCTCAAAGAGTAATCATTTTCCTCGGTCTTCTTGGCTAAATCAATCCTAATAATGGCATCCTTTCATCATTTAAAAAATCTCTTTATCCTTTTGCGCCCACACCTTGTTTGCTTTCATTCATGTTGAAGACTTGAATTTATTATGAGTTATTTTATTCATTACATGGGAATAAGGAGTGGGATAGATTGAGAAGACAAGTAGCGGGAAAGTTTACTTAGAGCATCTAATTTGTTTTGGTTCTAGATATGTAATTTCAATTTAATAAGTTTCAAGAATGTAAATGACGTAATTTGCTTCTAGTATTTTATTATTAATTTTTTGATTTCGATTGAAGATTTGATCTGCTCACTACTGGACTTTGTGATTTTTGTTATGATTTAAATATTCGGTTTGAGATTGCTAATTTGTGATATTTTGTTCAATTGATTCTACTACTGAGAAATTTTGGTATATTCCAACTAAACTAAACTAAACCGATGTTTTTTGTTTGATCTAGTTTGATTACTCCTTCATAACAATTTGGTGGCACATTTTTAAGTGATTAGAATTTTCTAATTTAGTTCAATTTAAAATCAAATCGATTGAATGCACACTCTTAATTTTATATAGAAATTAATGAATTTCACATAAACTAAACTCGGTTAAAATGATGAAGGAACAGATGGTATTATTTAAATATGAAACTAACTTATCTTAAATTGATGCATGCATGAATTAGTTACCTATTTTAGAAAATTAATAGAATTTGAGTGATATTGTATTATTGTTTGGGATGATAAAATATGTGTGTAATATTTAGTTTGCATAATTGTGGGTTAAGAAAATTATTAAAAAATCAACAAGATGTATTGAAGGAATAATTAGCAGAAACTAGATAAATTTAAGCCCAGAGTGCCTACTATCTTCTCTCTTACATACCTATTAGTTTGTAGTAGCTATTGCTTTAATACCAGTTTAATAAATAGTTTATTTTAATCCTTATAAAATACTAATGGTTCAGATTTTAGTAGTATAATTTAATAAAATAAAAATAATTATGAACTTTATAATTTTATCTCTGAGTATTATTATATATAATTCAATCTCTATACTTTATTCATTAAAACATCTCTGGCTTTTATTTGCTTTCATCGATAATTTAGTCATTTTATCTATTTTTAATCAATTGTGTCGCTAATTCATTAAGAAGATACCAAGATGCTTTTAATTACGTATCCACCATTGACCTTAATCCCAATTCCTCCACAGATTGCCATTTTGTTTTAACTAAACCTATTTAGAAGAAGCCATCATTTTCTTTATTCTCAAAATCCAAGCTAGAATAGGTTCATGTAAGGCTCTAAAGATTAGACACCTTGTATGGAGAAGACCTAATGGAGAAAACCACTTTGCTCGTACATGGCATAAAAGGGCATCTAGGATTTTAAGGATGTTTGAAGAAATATGGCAAAAAAGGTGGTCATAGATGGAAGGAGAGGCAGAGGCAAGGTACGTTGTAACGACCCCAAAATGGACCGTCACCGGCGCTAGGATTCAGGTCGGCTTAAGGCCGCCAGAACCCGTAGCAAGCCTGCTATACTCTCTGTGTACCTGTAAACCTCATACATGATCATACATTTTCTGTGAAAATAAAAACTCTTTTCTGAACCAAGGCTTAACCTGTGCATGCACTATCTCTGTACTCTGTACTCTGTACTCTGTACTCTGTACTCTGTACTCTGTACTCTGTACTCTGTACTCTGTACTCTGTACCCCTGACTAGAGCTCGCTCTAGATGGGTTAACTCATACCTGTTAAGCCTGGTTTTTCAACAGTAAAACATATATACATATACAGATCATGTTATGAATAACATCACTAAGTCAAGCACAAATCTAACTAACTATTACATCTCTTTCATAGTACATGTCCACTCTACATTATTACAATGCTCTTTACTCTTTACTCTTTTGGCACTCTGCTGATCTCCTCTTTACACTGTACACTGAACCTGCAAAACTGGGGTTAAGTGTAACGCCCCGAAAATCAGACCGCTACCGGCGCTAGGATCCGGGTCGACTTAAGGCCGCCGGGACCCGTAGCAAGTCTGACATAAAACCTGTAAACCTGTATAATCCCATACATGATCAACAACATGCATAAAAATTTAAACTTTTCTTCATACATACTGTCATCAACTAACTCAACCTGTGCATACTCTGAACATATACATAACATAGTCCCTCTGTGGGATCTCATCAAGCCTTAAAGGCAAAACAACCTGTGTTGAGTTAGTTTACATAAACATCATAACATAAGACCATGTATATACAAAAGGGATTAACAATATATTATGGTCAAGCACAACTCTATCCTCAATGACCTCATTACATAACATCCTGAATATTTTTACATTTCATCATAATACAATTGTCATGTCCACAAACTAACTATTACATACATATGACTTTTTCTTCTTGCCTTCTCTATCTATCCCGTACCTGCAAACCTGGGGGTTAGGGGAGAGGGGTGAGCTAGATGCCCAGTGAGTAGAACTATAAAAACAATATTTAAAACATGCTATCATGAAATGCGTCACTGCACAAACAAATCACACCACGGATGGACTGATTCAAAAATCCCTCAACTCCATGCCCGGCCCTATTATGGGCACCACAGGACTTCGTATTGCCCGGCCCTATTATGGGCACCACAGGACTTCGTACTCGGAGTTATTGCCCGGCCCTATTATGGGCACCACAAGACTTCGTATTGCCCGGCCCTATTATGGGCACCACAGGACTTCGTATTTAGAAGGCTAATGAATCATTCTAATGTCCATCCACTATCATCTATCACAACAATATAATGCGGCATAGTCGTGAATTCTAATGCAAACAACTTATAATATGATCATGATGCATGAAGCATGATAAAAGCATTTTATTTCTCAATTTAAAAGGTTAAGTTTAGTTCCACTCACCTCTGGCTGACTCTGACAAACTTTGTAGCAGCTGGCTCACTGCTGGGGTCCTTGGTTCCTCGGGTCCGAACCTACACAGGTGGACTCCAATGAGGGACCAAACATACATAAACATAACTCTAATACATTCCCCAAAAACCCCCTAAAACATCCTGAAAATATCACATAGAGATATGCATGAAGTGGCTGAACAGGGCATTTTCGGCGGCACCTTCGGCGGCCGAAAGTCCTGGACAGAGACGAAACTCAGGTAGGTTCGGCGGCACCTTCGGCGGCCGAAAGTGCCAGACAGAGACGAAAGTCTCTTTTCGGGGGCAACTTCGGCAGCCGAAAGGCCTGCCTCCCCAGCCATGTTCGGCGGCCGAAAGTGCCTTCGGCTGCCGAACCTGGTTTCTGCCAAAGGGCAGAAACTTGGCTCCTTTGTGCATTTTCGCCTCCAAACTCACCAATCATGCATATATCTCAACCAAAACAAGCATACAAGTTCCTAGGGGCCTCAAAACAACAATTACCCCAACTACAACACTTCAAACACCCACAATCAACACACATTGACCAAAACATCAATATTAACCCATAACTCAAAATATAACCTAACATGCATTTCTACTCATAGATCTAGCATAAAACTTACTTAAAATA
This sequence comes from Manihot esculenta, assembly GCF_001659605.2. NCBI lineage: Eukaryota > Viridiplantae > Streptophyta > Magnoliopsida > Malpighiales > Euphorbiaceae > Manihot > Manihot esculenta. The sequence goes on from NC_035178.2 coordinate 13,079,089, forward strand.
TATAAGGAGCTTAAGATCGGCCCTTACCTCTTGAAGATCGAGAGGGAGACGACCTAAACTTGGAGATTCACGAAAAATGAGCTCCTGAGTTCCCAAAGCTCCAAAACTTGGTTTAAATGTTCAAAACTTGCAATGTGAGTTTAAAACTCAAGAAAAATGGAAGAGATTTGGAGGAAGAACACAAGAGTTGCAAAAGGAAGGTCGGAAACTTGCTGTGGCCGAAAATGGGAGAAAGCTCGCCCATTTCGGCTAAGTGCCCCATTTATAGGTGGCTGGCCAGGCCACGTTCGGGGGCCGAATGTGCCTCCGCATCCATGCAATGTTCGGCGGTCGAACTTGACTTTCGGCGGCCAAACCTGAACTTCCCTAACTCATGCTTTCGGGGGCCTAACGTGCCTCCAAAACGCATGCATGTTCGGCGGCCGAACTTGACTTTCGGCGGCCGAACCTGGGTTTTCCTCCAATGCTATTTTCATGCAAAAACTCATTTAGTTTCATACTTTAAAACCATTAAAAACATGAAAACATTTTATGAAAGCATGGTTCTACCCTTCTAGAGGTCTCCGACATCCGAGATTCCACCGGACGGTAGGAATTCCGATACCGGAGTCTAGCCGGGTATTACATTAAGGGAGTGGGATGAGCTCTATAGCCCAGTGAGTAGAACAGTAAAACAATTCATTAAAATATGATCTCATGGAATGCGTCATAACACAGACAAACCACATCAAGAGTAAACCTGTCACCACATAGTCCCAGTAACTCTGTGCCAGGGCGTAGAATTGAGCACCTGGTCTTCCTGTCATATATGTATATGTGTATATAACACCTCTATACTTACCATTGCCAGGGCGTAGTCAAAGGCTCCTGGTCTTTACTATACCTGCCAGGGCGTAGTCAAAGGCTCATGGTCTTTACTATACCTGCCAGGGCGTAGTCAAAGGCTCTTGGACTTCCTGTCTGAGACTATTGGATCATTCAGCATTCACTCACATCATCAAAGAACTATGCAATGCAACATAGTCGTGAAGGCTAATACAAACAACCTATGGTATAATCATGATGCATGAGATATGCTAAAACATTCCATTGTGCAAGTAAAAAAGTTAAGTTTAGTTCCACTCACCTCTGGCTAACTGGACTGACTCTGCAGGCTCTGAAAACTCTGGAGCAGTACTCACTGCTGCTCTCTCTGGTTCCTCTGGTCTGTACCTATACAGATGGACTCAAATGAGGGACCAAACTAGCTTATGAATCACTCTATTAAACTCCCCAAGAATCCCCTTAAACTCACTCTAACATCCATGCAAAGCATGCAAAGGAAAGCTGGACAGGACACTTTCGGCGGCAGGTTCGGCGGCCGAAAGTCCTCTCCAGAGACGAAACTCAAGCACCTTCGGCGGCCGAACTTCCAATTTCGGCTGCCGAACCCTTTCGGGGGCAAGTTTCGGAGGCTGAAAGGCACTCCAGAGACGAAAGTCTCTAACCTTCGGCGGCACCTTCGGCGGCCAAACTTCCCTCTAGAGCCGAAAGTCCAACAGCTCGGGGGCAAGTTTGGGCAGCCGAAGCCACCTCCTCTCTTCTCCTCAGGGGTTCGGCGGCCGAATGTACCTTCGGCTGCCGAACCTGAGTTCATCAGCAGGGCAGAAACTTGCCCTGCCTCTCGCCCAATGCACAAAACTCACTCCACTTTACACACCTCAATACTTCCACTTGCATACACTCATGTATATGCTCAAAGGGGTCAGAAACTACCTTAAAACCCCAAAAATACAACACAAACAACATAGAAACAGGTTCTATGCACAAAATCATCAAAACCTCACACATAACCCTATTCATGCACCTCTCTCCATAAACCCCATAAAACCTTCAGAAAACATAAAAACAAGCTCAGGATCTTCACTTACCTTGTGAAAACAAGTAGATGAATGATCCTAACGTGGAGTTTTGAAGCAACTCTTCTTCAAACTCACCAAACTTCACACCTTTGAGTTTTTAACTTAAAACCTTCAAAAGATCATAAAAACTAATCAAATCTTTGCATGATTTAATGAAAACATGAAAGAATACTCACAAAGGACAGAGTTTCACCTCAGCAAGGGAAAGAAACGGTGCTCTTACCGCTTCAACCGACTGAGGGCCCTTTATAGGTGGCTGGCCAGACCACCTTCGGCGGCCACACGTGAAACCGAAAGCCATGCATGTTCGGCGGCCGAACCTCAACTTCGGCGGCCGAACCTGGCTTTTCTGCCTTGGTTCATTTCATTCAAAAACTCAGTTCCTTAAGCTTTAAAATTATGAAACATAGTAAAACATGTTAGAAAAACATCACTCCCACCCTTCTCGAGCCTTCCGACATCCGAAACTCCATCGGAAAGTAGAATTCCGATGCCGGACTCTAGCCGGGTATTACATTCTCTCCCCCTTAAGAACATTCATCCTCGAATGTCCTAAAACAAACAAGTAACACATAAAAAAGGAGGAAACTAACCTCAAAACAAATATGGATACTGCTGGAGCATCGACTCCCGCGTCTCCCAGGTACACTCTTCTAGATTATGGTGGTTCCACAGAACTTTCACCATTGGGATCTCTTTGTTCCTTAGCTGTCTGATCTGTGTGTCCAGAATCCGCACTGGCTGCTCTATATAGGTGAGATCTGTAAGAATCTCCACCTCAGGCTCACTCAGAACCTGATTCGGATCTGACACAAACTGCCGTAGCATAGAAATATGAAATACCGGGTGAATTCTCTCCATAGAAGTAGGTAAATCCAGCTTATATGACACATTTCCGATCCTTTGCAAAATCTCAAAGGGTCCAATGTATCGTGGGGCTAACTTACCCTTCTTTCCAAAACGAACCACTCCTTTCATTGGAGACACTTTAAGCAATACCCAATTACCCTCCTGGAACTCTAACTGCTTTCTGCGAACATCTGCATAACTTTTCTGTCTGCTCTGCGCTGTTCTGATTCTCTCTCTAATCATGGGCACCACTCTACTGGTAATCTCTACTAACTCTGGCCCTGCAAGAGCCTTCTCTCCTATTTCTTCCCAGCAAACAGGGGATCTGCACTTCCTCCCATACAAAGCTTCATAAGGAGCCATCCCTATGCTAGCATTATGGCTGTTATTGTAGGCAAACTCCACCAAAGGTAGATACTGCCTCCAAGAACCGCCAAAGTCTAACACACACAGTCGAAGCATATCCTCTATGGTCTGGATGGTCCTCTCTGACTGTCCATCAGTCTGTGGGTGGAAAGCAGTGCTAAAATCCAATCTCGTGCCTATCGCACTCTGCAGACTTCGCCAAAATCTGGAGGTAAACTGAGGTCCTCTGTCTGAAACTATAGACACTGGCACTCCATGTAATCTCACTATCTCATCCAGATAGAACTGTGCCAACTTATCCACAGAATAGTTACTCCGTACTGGAAGAAAATGAGCAGATTTCGTGAGTCTGTCCACAATCACCCATATAGAGTCTATCCTGTTGGACGCTGCTAGTAAACCCACTACAAAATCCATGGCTATGTTCTCCCATTTCCATTCTGGAATCGGTAATAGGTTAAGCATTCCGGCTGGTTTCTGATGCTCTAGTTTCACCCTCTGGCAAACCTCATAGGCTGTCACAAACTGCGCCATTTCTTTCTTCATGGCTGGCCACCAATAAATCTTTTTCAGATCCTGATACATCTTGGTGGCTACTGGGTGAACACTATACCTCGCATTATGAGCGTCCCTCATAATGTCTTCCTTCACACTGCTCCTATCTGGTACACAAAGTCGACTCCCATAACGGAGGATCCCTTTGCTGTCAAATCTGAACTCTGCACTGTTGCCTGACTGAACAGTCCTGGCAATTTTCATCAACTCTGGGTCCTCGTGCTGTCTCTGAGCTATCTGCTCTAGAAACATAGGTGTCACTCTCATCTGTGCTATCAATGCACCTGTACCAGACAACTCTAGCTGTAACCCCTCTTCTAAGAGCTTATAAAGCTCCATCACTACTGGTCTCCGCTCGGCTGCTATATGGGATAAACTGCCTAGTGATTTCTGGCTGAGGGCGTCTGCCACAACATTCGCCTTACCCGGATGATACTGGATCTTACAATCATAATCACTGAGCAATTCGACCCATCTTCTCTGCCACAAATTTAGCTCTCTCTGACTCAAGATGTACTGTAAACTCTTGTGATCGGTGAAGATCTCGCATTTAACCCCATAGAGGTAATGCCGCCACATCTTAAGTGCAAAGATAACTGCTGCCATCTCTAGGTCATGGGTAGGGTAATTCAACTCGTGCTTCTTCAACTGTCTCGAAGCATAAGCTATCACCCTATCACTCTGCAGCAAAACACAGCCCAATCCCACTCGAGATGCATCACAGAACACTGTGAAATCCTCATTACTGACAGGCAGAGCTAACACTGGTGCTGTTTTCAATCTCTTCTTAAGCTCATCAAAGCTCGCTTCACACTGGTCTGACCAGACAAACTTCTGGTTCTTCTGAGTCAATTTGGTCATAGGAGCCGCTATCTTTGAGAAATTCTGAACGAACCGCCTGTAGTAACCTGCCAGTCCCAGAAAGCTTTTAATCTCAGTCACTGTCGTGGGTCTGGGCCAGTTAGCTACAGCCTCTATCTTCTTGGGGTCTACCTCAATACCCTCTGCTGATACCACATGTCCCATGAAGGAAATGCTCCTCAACCAAAACTCACACTTCGAGAACTTGGCATACAAACCATGCTCTCTCAGTGTCTGCAGAACTATCCTCAGATGCTGGGCATGTTCCTCTGCATCTCTGGAATACACTAAAATATCATCGATAAAAACAATGACAAAGTGATCCAGAAACTCACTGAACACTCTGTTCATGAGATCCATGAATGCTGCAGGGGCGTTAGTCAACCCGAACGGCATCACTAAGAACTCATAATGCCCATATCTAGTCCTGAAAGCTGTCTTTGGTACATCTGCCTCTCTGACTCGCAACTGATGATACCCGGATCTCAGATCTATTTTCGAGAAACAACCTGCTCCAGCTAGCTGGTCAAATAGATCATCAATTCGAAGTAGAGGATACCTATTCTTGGTAGTGACCTTGTTCAACTGTCTGTAGTCGATACAAAGTCTGAGGGATCCATCCTTCTTTCTGACAAAGAGCACTGGAGCACCCCAAGGTGAGGTACTAGGGCGGATGAAACCCTTATCTACCAAGTCCTGCAACTGCTCTTTTAACTCTTTTAACTCTGCTGGCATCCTGTAGGGAGGAATAGAGATAGGTCTGGTATCAGGCAGCAATTCTATTTCAAACTCTATCTCCCTACCGGGTGGTAGTCCTGGAAGTTCATCTGGGAAAACATCGAGAAACTCTCGGACGACTGGTACTGTAGCTGGTTCCCTAACCTGACTGTCTAGCTCTCTCACATGAGCTAGAAACCCCTGACAACCCCTCCTAAGCAAACGACGAGCCTGAAGGGCTGAAATCATACCTCTGGGTGTACCTCTCCTGTCTCCTCTGAAGACACACTCTGACCCATCCTGGTCTCTGAGACTAACTATCTTCTCTCTACAGTCCAAAGTAGCACTATATGCAGATAGCCAATCCATCCCTAGAATGACATCAAAATCTGTCAAGTCTAGAACCACAAGGTCAGCTGGAAGGCATCTACCCTCTATGAACACTGGACTGAAACGACAGACTGACACTGCCACTGATGGGTCACATTTAGGTCCACTGACCCAGAGAGGATACGCTAACTCAGAACTGATCAAACCCAATCTCTCTATGGCTCTCGAAGCAATAAAGGAATGAGAAGCACCGGGGTCCATCAAAGCATACACATCTGAACACCCAATGATGAGATTACCTGACACCACTGTGTTCGACGTGTTAGCCTCCTCCTGAGTCACAGTGAAAATCCGTGCTGGGGCTACCGGATTTCCACCTCGGGAACCTGCTGCTGAAGTAGAGGCTGCCCCTCTCCCTCTACCTCTGCCACTACTCTGAGGCATGACTGGAGCTGTTGGCTGTACAACACTGCCTGAACTCATCTGCTGGGATGGTGCAAAAGTCACCTGAGGACAATCCCGAGCAATATGCCCTTCCTGTCCACAGCAAAAACAAGCTGTAGATCCCAACCGACAAACTGCTCCATGTGGTTTTCCGCATCTTCTGCATACTGGAGCTGTGCCAGAGCTAGAGCCACTACCTAGTCCCAGACCTGACTTCACTTTACTCCAGAACTTACTCTTTGTTCCTTTTGCTCTATCCCATCTCTTGCTGCCTGAGGGTGCTGAACTGGGGGCCTTCGAACCCGAAGCCTGTGCCTTTGACTGGTTCTGAATATTGGCACTAGCTTCCATTTTCCTGGCTGCGTCCACTATCGTGTGGAAACTCTCCTTTTCTGCTGGAAGAATCAAGGAAGAATACCTGGGATGCAATCGCATAGTATATCTCATTGCCTTCTTCTGATCAGTATCATAGGCTTGACCCACATACTGAAGCAAATCCATGAACTTATCTGTAAATTCATCAACACTCATCTCATCTGTTTGTCGCAACTGTTCGAACTCTATGACTTTCATCTCCCTAGAACTGTCAGGAAAAGCCCACCCTGCAAACTCATTGGCGAACTCTCCCCAAGACATATTGTTCATCTTGGGTTCCACATAATTCTTGAACCATTCTCTAGCTTTCTTGCATTTAAGTGTAAACCCTGCCATCTCAATGGCTCTACTATCATCAGCTCCCAATTCACTAGTTATCATCCGAACTGATCTGAGGTATTCAAATGGATCATCTCCCGTGTTATATTTAGGAGCATCCAATTTCAAGTACTCCGTCATTTGTACTTTACCTCCAGATGAGCTAGGTTGATGTCGATCAACAACAGGGGCTACTGGTTCTGGTGGTGTTACTGGGTCATTTGGCTCTGGGTGTGCTGCACTTGGATGAGTAGGGGATGGTGGATACATAGGATATGGTGGGTAATACGGAGGATAAGGCATATGTGGCATGTAAGGAGGATATGGGACAAAACTAGAGTACTCCGACATACCTCCCATCGGATACTCTAGGTCCTGCGGAAAGGCTGGATAGCCAAAACCTGAGGCCTGAGCGCCTCCCTGCGACTCTCCCATACCTTCCTCAAATCTGCCTACACCCATCCTATCATCTCTAGACTGATCAATCTCCATTGCCTCCCTCCTTTCCTCTGATCTTTCTCCTCTCGCTGTTCCCCTTCTGCTCTCGTCTACAGACCTTCTAGGGTCTATTGACGTACTTTCCCTGCTAGATCTCTGAGACCTTGCCCTTGGCAATGCAGGAGGACGAACAGTTGGTCTCTCACTATCTGGTGGGACTCCAGTCAATCGAGCTGATCGACGAGTTCCTCTCATCTTTAATCTCTGGAACACAACACATAACATAGCACTTTAGCACATAAACATCACATATCAAGAAGGCACATGCATAACTCATGGCATGAAACAGATAGGACTCAAGACCCTATCCTAGTGGACATGATTTCCTATTGTGCTTATGTCTCTATAGGTCCGATCATGTGAACCTAGGGCTCTGATACCAATCTGTAACGACCCCAAAATGGACCGTCACCGGCGCTAGGATTCAGGTCGGCTTAAGGCCGCCAGAACCCGTAGCAAGCCTGCTATACTCTCTGTGTACCTGTAAACCTCATACATGATCATACATTTTCTGTGAAAATAAAAACTCTTTTTTGAACCAAGGCTTAACCTGTGCATGCACTATCTCTGTACTCTGTACTCTGTACTCTGTACTCTGTACCCCTGACTAGAGCTCGCTCTAGATGGGTTAACTCATACCTGTTAAGCCTGGTTTTTCAACAGTAAAACATATATACATATACAGATCATGTTATGAACAATATCACTAAGTCAAGCACAAATCTAACTAACTATTACATCTCTTTCATAGTACATGTCCACTCTACATTATTACAATGCTCTTTACTCTTTACTCTTTTTGCACTCTGCTGATCTCCTCTTTACACTGTACACTGAACCTGCAAAACTGGGGTTAAGGGAGTGGGATGAGCTCTATAGCCCAGTGAGTAGAACAGTAAAACAATTCATTAAAATATGATCTCATGGAATGCGTCATAACACAGACAAACTACATCAAGAGTAAACCTGTCACCACATAGTCCCAGTAACTCTGTGCCAGGGCGTAGAATCGAGCACCTGGTCTTCCTGTCATATATGTATATGTGTATATAACACCTCTGTACTTACCATTGCCAGGGCGTAGTCAAAGGCTCCTGGTCTTTACTATACCTGCCAGGGCGTAGTCAAAGGCTCCTGGACTTCCTGTCTGAGACTATTGGATCATTCAGCATTCACTCACATCATCAAAGAACTATGCAATGCAACATAGTCGTGAAGGCTAATGCAAACAACCTATGGCATAATCATGATGCATGAGATATGCTAAAACATTCCATTGTGCAAGTAAAAAAGTTAAGTTTAGTTCCACTCACCTCTGGCTAACTGGACTGACTCTGCAGGCTCTGAAAACTCTAGAGCAGTACTCACTGCTGCTCTCTCTGGTTCCTCTGGTCTGTACCTATACAGATGGACTCAAATGAGGGACCAAACTAGCTTATGAATCACTCTATTAAACTCCCCAAGAATCCCCTTAAACTCACTCTAACATCCATGCAAAGCATGCAAAGGAAAGCTGGACAGGACACTTTCGGCGGCAGGTTCGGCGGCCGAAAGTCCTCTCCAGAGACGAAACTCAAGCACCTTCGGCGGCCGAACTTCCAATTTTGGCTGCCGAACCCTTTCGGGGGAAAGTTTCGGAGGCTGAAAGGCACTCCAGAGACGAAAGTCTCTAACCTTCGGCGGCACCTTAGGCGGCCGAACTTCCCTCCAGAGCCGAAAGTCCAACAGCTCGGGGGCAAGTTTGGGCAGCCGAAGCCACCTCCTCTCTTCTCTTCAGGGGTTCGGCGGCCGAATGTACCTTCGGCTGCCGAACCTGAGTTCATCAGCAGGGCAGAAACTTGCCCTGCCTCTCGCCCAATGCACAAAACTCACTCCACTTCACACACCTCAATACTTCCACTTGCATACACTCATGTATATGCTCAAAGGGGTCAGAAACTACCTTAAAACCCCAAAAATACAACACAAACAACATAGAAACAGGTTCTATGCACAAAATCATCAAAACCTCACACATAACCCTATTCATGCACCTCTCTCCATAAACCCCATAAAACCTTCAGAAAACATAAAAACAAGCTCAGGATCTTCACTTACCTTGTGAAAACAAGTAGATGAATGATCCTAACATGGAGTTTTGAAGCAACTCTTCTTCAAACTCACCAAACTTCACACCTTTGAGTTTTTAACTTAAAACCTTCAAAAGATCATAAAAACTAATCAAATCTTTGCATGATTTAATGAAAACATGAAAGAATACTCACAAAGGACAGAGTTTCACCTCAGCAAGGGAAAGAAACGGTGCTCTTACCGCTTCAACCGACTGAGGGCCCTTTATAGGTGGCTGGCCAGACCACCTTCGGCGGCCACACGTGAAACCGAAAGCCATGCATGTTCGGCGGCCGAACCTCAACTTCGGCGGCCGAACCTGGCTTTTCTGCCTTGGTTCATTTCATTCAAAAACTCAGTTCCTTAAGCTTTAAAATTATGAAACATAGTAAAACATGTTAGAAAAACATCACTCTCACCCTTCTCGAGCCTTCCGACATCCGAAACTCCATCGGAAAGTAGAATTCCGATGCCGGACTCTAGCCGGGTATTACATACGTAAATGGTGGATTGTAACATCTAAGAGAGGTATTTTAGCAAGGTTAGAATCATATTGTTTAGGGAGTTTTTTTTTAACATAAAATTTTATTAATGATATACAGAAAAAACTTAACATAGAAGATCTAAACTATTCTAGACGAGTAGATCTCCCTAAAACACCTAATCTAGGATCCAAAATATTAAGTGAAAAAATCTAGAGCAATCAATTTACCTTAGCATAATTTATTTTGATTTTTTTGCTTCATTTCCATTACATAGAGGGCGTGGGATTAATATGATTTTAAGGCATTTGATTTCATTCAAATGTTTTTATTTCCCTTATAAAAAGTTAATAGTGGATCTCTCCAACATGAAGAGCCCACTATCATGATGAAGATATATTTATGTGAAAAAAAGCAAATGTTAACGAAGAACGAGATGGGGGCATGGCCCCTACCTATAAAAGGGCACGAGATGGAGCTTTCCAAGCACCAAGCATTCAAGCAAATCTTTTTTTTGTGATTTTTTTTGAGTTTGGTCTAATAAGTTTTCCAAAACTTGTAGTTTTAGAAAAAATATTAAGATAGGGAGAGTTTATCTTGGCATTATTTCCTAAGAGGTATTATATACTTACACTTCTATACTAATTAGGACTTTGGCGAATGGTTTCCAAAGACAATACAATTGAATGGTTTGGTTGAGAGAATGAACATGACTTTAGTAGAGAGAATTAGTACTATAAGAATAATATTTTTTAACGAGAGAAAAACTTCTCAATTAAAATTAAAATTTAGTCATTAATAAACATTAATGACTATAACAGTTCGCCTTTAAGTTATCGAGTCTGCCGTAACTTAGTCACTAATATTAATAATGAGTCTTCAGTGATGGTGGTTATAATTATAAAATTATGTTCAAATATAATATTAACCCTATTTTAATGATTGCTAGTATTATTTAACGAAAGAAAAATTGACTTTTCAATTTATAGTCAATAAAAGTTATTGTTATCATTAATATTATTAACAATAGATAAAAAATTAATGGTCAAAGTGGTAGTAATAAGCCAAAGACAACAGAGAAGTTAATAATTCCTTACAATATCAATGATATGTTAGTAATATATCCTACGGTCAATCTGTTGATTGTAGTTGAATATTATTATTCGTATATTTTAAGTATTTAAATACAATTTTATAAAGACAATTATTTATCTTTAGTATCAATTTAACTGAACATTGAGTAAAGATAAAATCCATAATATTATATTACTCTGCAAAGGAAATTATAATGTGGTTATAATTATGAGATTCTTATTGCATTTAAGTAACGTCTCCAGATATTCCTGATCGATGTTCTTATTATGATTGGATGATGAGTTGCAAAACTCACAATTTTTTTCCTCATTTAATTCCTTAATTTTACTGTAATTTCTATGTAAATATTTAATTTTAATTAGAATTTAATTTTGTACAGGTTTGTGAGCAAAAGTTGATAAAAGGAAGAAAAAATGCTGAATTAAAGGATTTTTTATACTGGGAGGCGATGGGGAGATAAGATAGATTTTGTCACCTAAGCAAGGATAATATCAGCTTCAAGTAGAGTCAAATTGAATTAAACTCAATCGGATGAGGATAAAGATCATATTATGATAGAGATCATATTATGATAGAGATAAGATGAGGATAGAGATAAGATAGGGATAATAGTTTTTATTTTAAAATTTTATCTTTTTGTGCCTATATAAAGGCTCCTAGCATTTAACCTGGAGAATCATATTCTACCTCTCACTCTCATTTCCTCTCTTACTGTCCTCCACCTACTTCTCCATCTTCTTTTCTTTTTCTTCTTCTTTTACTTAGTTGTTATAATTTTATTATGGCCATGAGTGGCTAAACAATTATTTTTCAGTTAAGGTTAATTTAATTTGAGGTTTGTTCAAGTTGTGAGGTTATGCACTTTAATTCTCTTCATCTTATTTTCTATTTTCTATTAATTTCTGAATTCGAGGAACACCACCTCCATTGTTGTTTTCTTGAGAATTCAAGGGGCCCATTGAATCTCTTGGGAAGACAACATATTGCTAATTAATCTAATTAAATCTGTAATTGTTTAATTGAGTTAATAACAAGTGGCAATTAATATATTAGTTTATATTAAGAAATTAGTGGATTTGATTTCAATAAAACGCGTGTTTTTATTGATCAAGTTTGGGTTCTTCTCTCTTAATGCAGTTGACTAATTAAATCTACACGCGTGTTGGGATTGTTAGTTAACTAGAAATTAATTTAAGCACGAAGCGGATTAATTTATTCATAAGGAAGAACTGGTGGGATTTATGTGTTTGACCACTATAACCAAACAATAGATAATAATATGAAATATTTTGTTTCTAACCAATGATCAACTGCAAAATACCTCAATTTGATTACCTTCAGCTGAAAGTTTTAATTAATTATTTATTTCTCAATTTTCAATTACATTATTTATTTATTTATTTATTTATTTTCGTTTTTCTTTTAAGTTTATTTTTACAGGCTTGCCCAAGGCAAAACCCCTCTCATCAAAAAATTCTCTTCTTCTCACTTTTTGAATTAAACTATTCTTCTATTTCAAATTTGTCATCTAAATTAAACAAGATTAAGGTCTCTGTGGGATCGATACTCACTTACTCTGTCTACAAGTTCTTGTCAATTGAGAAAAGGGAAGTAAATTAAAAATTTACGGATTCGACACCCGTCAAATTTTGGCGCCGTCGCCGGGAACCTCTAACAATTTGTTTTTATTTTTATGACCAGATCTGAGAATAGCAGGATTCAGTTTGATCCAGAAATCGAGAAGACTGTAAAAAGGTTGAGAAAAGTGACCAAGTTGCAAAAACAGGCCAATTCGGGAGCCTCTCAACCATCCGCCCGATCTCCTTTGCGTACCGAAGAGACCTCATCTTCAACACCAACTGAGCCTCCAATTGACACAAACCAAACAGACAATATGGCCGCAGCTGCTGCCGCTGAAGAGCAACCCCTTTGCATCACATACCCAGTACTGAATGTACCATTAGAATTACGAACAGGTATGATTCATATGTTACCAAAATTCCAAAGTATGGAGAATGAAGACCCCATCGTCATCTAAAGGAGTTTTATGTGGTTTGTTCAAGTATGAGACCGCAAGGTATAACTGACGAACAAATAAGGTTGGTAGCTTTCCCTTTCACTTTAATTGAATCTGCTAAGGATTGGCTCTATTATTTGCCCCCAAGTTCAATCACCACTTGGGCGCAAATTAGAGACTTATTCTTAGAAAGATTTTTTCCAGCGACCAAAGCATCATCAATAAGAAAGGAAATAAGTGGAATTAAACAAAGAAAAAAAATGAAATTTTACATGAATATTGGGAAAGGTATAAGAAATTAATTGCAAGTTGTCCAAAACATGGAATCACTCCAAAACAACTTAATCTTCACTTTTACGAAGGACTTTTGCCATTAGAACGAAGAATAATAGATGCTGCTAGTGGAGGAGCCATTGCAGAAATGGAACCTGAAGAAGGTAAAACTTTAATCTCCAAATTAGCTGCCAATTCTAGATAGTATGGTCAAGAAGAGGACATTTCAAGAAATGCCAATGAAGTAAGTATTGCATCTTTAGATTTTAAAATTTCACAACTAACAGCTGCAATTCAACAATTGGCTACATGGAATAATGCACGAACTTGTGGCATTTGCAAACAAGCAGATCATCCCACAGATATGTGTCCTATCCTTCAAGAAGGAGAGCAACAGGTAAACACCATTGGAGGGTTCAATGGACAACTACAACAAATGAAGTATGACCCATTTTCAAGCACTTATAATCCCGAGTGGAGAGATCATCCAAACTTTAGCTATGGGAATAGACAGCAGAACTACCAACCAAGAACCAACTATCAAGCTGCAAAATCAGGTATGTCTCTAGAAGACATTGTTCAATCCCTTGCTAATAGCACTCTTACTTTTCAACAGGAAACAAAGTCAAGCATCCAGAATTTGGAGAATCAAATGAGCCAACTTGCTATATCATACATCAATAAGCAAGCTAGAATCACAAGGGAAACTACCCTCCCAAACCGTGCCAAATCCAAAACAGAATGTAAGCACAATTACACTGCGAAGTGGGAAGGAGTTAGACTCTGCCAGCCCGAAGAAGCTTGCCCAAGGCAGTAAGGCAGACCATAAGACAGAAGCAGAAATAGAGATTCTAGAAGAGAAACAACCCCAGGAATCTGAGGAAGAACAATCCCCAATATAGGTAATACGTCCACCTTTTCCCGAAAGATTTACTCAATCGAAAAGAGAAAATGAAGAGAGAGAGATCTTGGAGATTTTTCGCAAAGTCCAGGTAAACATACCCCTTCTTGAAACCATAAAGCAAATATCCATGTACGCGAAATTTCTAAAAAATCTTTGTACTAATAAAAGAAAATTGTATGGGTATGAAAAGATTAAAATAGGGGAGAATGTATCAGCTATACTCCAAAGAAAAGTTGCACAAAAATGTAAAGACAAAGGCATGTTTGCTATATCATGTAAAGTTGGAAACCTTGAAATCAAGAAGGCAATGTGTGATTTAGGAGCTTCCATAAATGTTATGCCTCTGTCAGTTTATTTGTCTTTGGATACAGGTCCTTTGAAACAATCAGGAGTCACACTCCAACTCGCCGATAGATCAATAGTTTATCCTAAAGGCGTGTTAGAGAATGTTTTGGTCCAAGTGGAAGATTAATTTTCCCAGCTAACTTTTTTGTCTTGGATATGGAAGATAACAATTCATCCAACTCTACAAATTTATTGCTAGGAAGACCATTCCTCAGCACAGCTAGAACGAAGATCGACGTGCACGAAGGCACACTTTCAATGGAGTTTGATGGAGAAGAGGTAAAGTTTAATGTTTATAATGCAATGAAGCATTTTGATGATAATTTTTCTCTTTGCAGCATAGATGTAGTTGATCCTCTCGCTCAAGAAGCCTTTAAACTAAGCAAGAAAAACAAGTTGGAGGTAGTTTTAACCGAAAACTTGACAATGGGCTGCCTTGACAATAGCACATCGCAATTCAGTGAAGAAATCATAGAAATAATCTACTCATTGGACACTTTGAATCATAAGGCACCAGAACTTGAGTTAAAATTACTTCAAGCTCATTTGAAATATATATTTTTGGAAAGTAATAATACATTTTCAATCATAATCTCCTCCAAGTTGAATCCTTTAAAAGCAATAAAGTTAATTTGGGTGTTGAATGAATATGAAGAGGGAAGTGATGAAACATAACATGCCACTGTCCAGCCTAACCAATAAACAAGGGCGCTGCTTGGGAGGCTTATCCAAGCCTGTAAAGTCACAAGTAAGTTTTCCTTTTAATTTTTAGTTTTAAATTAATTGATTTATTATTTTTGGAGCAGATTGAATCTTCTAGACAATTTGAGACTTTAGGAACCTTTTTGGAGGTAAGTTATTATTTTTAAAATTGCTCCCAAAGGAAGGTAAGTTCTGTTCTACTTCATCTTATTTTTTACTTCAAAAAAAAAATAAAAAAATAAAAAATAAAAAAAGAAATAAAAAAAAGCAAAAAAAAAAAATTAATAAAAAAATATATAAACCTAATTTTCTCTCTCCACCTATCATCTTCATCTTCTTTGTTTTCTATAGATGGCTCGCCTCCGCCGCCGTCAACCTCCTCGCCGGTTGCAGCCACACGCCAGTTTTTGCAGATGAGATGAGTTATGATGATGAGGAGGTGAAACCTGAGATCCTGAAGCAACTCTAAGACAGAAAAATGCAATCCAACCACCACTGGCTTGAGTTCTATGCGACTTACCCCTCAGGGAAGTTTTCTTTAATTTACTTTTATTTTATTTTGTGGACTTCTCCGTCTGATTAAATTTTTTCCACATCGAGGACAATGTGAGGAGTAAGTGTGGGGGGAGATGTGGTATGGAAATTGAAGTGTTTTTGTGATTGATGAGATTGATTGATGATTGATGAACATTCTGAAATTTTTGGAAATTTTTATTATTTTTCTGTAATTTTTCTTTGAGTTTTTGGTGTTTGAGGTAGAGGCTTGCCCAAGCCTATCAACACTTTTGCTATTTTGATTCTCAGCAGTTTCTCAGCGCTTGCACTTTAAATTGTTTCTCATATTTAATTTTTACGATTTCCAATATTAAGCATCATTTTATTCAAAAAATAAAAAATAAAAAATATTTTTTATACAGCTCCTTACTTACCATACAAAATTGACATGTCTTTTATCGTAGAATACAAAGTTATTATGCCATTTGTATGCTAGCTTAAATAGAATAAATCTATCATTGTTCATTTTATTAGTTTTATTTTTAAGGCTTGTTTTGAAATATCATGAAGTATGATCCTTATTTAAATAGTTGGGTAAAAAATGCATGTTCTTTTAAATGAGTTGCTGCCCTTTATTGATAATGAATTAAAGGATATTTTCTAGACTATATATTTATATGGAAATTAAGGAGTGTTCAAAAAAAAAAAAAGAGAAAAAAAGAAAAAAATCAGAAATAAATGCACTCCTATGACCCATTCCTCTAGTTGCTTGATCAATTGGTTACCAACTCGATTGCCCAAGTAGTGCGGTACTTGGTGACCCCTTAAGGTAATTTTGTATGGAGAAATAGGTGTTTGGGAGAGTATCACTGTAACGACTCGAAAATCGGACCGCTACCGGCGCTAGGATCCAGATCGGCTTAAGGCCGCCGGGACCCGTAGCAAGCCAAACATTTATCCTGTAAACCTGCTTAATCCCATACATGATCAACACATACATAAAAATTTTGAACTTTTCGTTTCATTCAATCACCAAACTCAACCTGTGCATGCACTATATATAATCATAATCATCAACCCACGCTGGAGTCCTCAACAATGCTCCAATGGGGTAACATACATACATTAAGTTTGGTTTTCAATAGTCATCATTAAACATTTGAGATCATGTACTAAAAAGGTATTAACAACATACTATGGTCAAGCACAGCTTTAAACTTCCATAAACATTATTACATTACATTCAATATTATACTTTTACATTACATCATATTCATGTCCATATCTAGCTATTACATAAAATAATACTCTACTCCTGCTGACCTCCTGGTCTACCCTGTACCTGCAAACCTGGGGGTTAAGGGAGAGGGGTGAGCTATAAAGCCCAGTGAGCAGAATAATTAAACATTCAATTTAAATTTCATGCTTTCATGAAATGCAACATATCACAAACAATCCACATCAAGGATGAACTTGTCACCAATAGCCCACTACTCATTCCAATAGTGCCAGGGGCGTAGACTGGGCCTCACTAGTCTTTCTCTTACATTACATTCATAACATAACATTCCAATATGCTAGGGGCGTAGAATGGGCCTCACTGGTCTTTCTCTTACATAGTGCCAGGGACGTAGAATGGGCCTCACTGGTCTTTCATACCGCATCACATCATATCATAACGTAGTGCGGCTAAAGGATCATCCAACATTCACCCACATCAACAACATATTATGCAATGCAACATATTCGTGAATTCTAATGCAAGCACCCTAGTATATCTCATGGCATTCATGATGCATGTATCATGCTCAGAATTTATTTATTTTCTTTGAAACGAAATAAGATATTCCACCCACCTTTGGCTGAAGCTCTAACAGACTCAGAAGCAGCTGAACTCACTGCTGGGGTCCTCGGTTTCTCGGGTCCGGACCTACACAGGTGGACTCAAATGAGGGACTTAACATACATAAACATGATTCTAAAATACTCCCCAAAAACCCCCTAAAACACCTTAAAATAATCACATAAATCATGCAAAGGAGGGCTGAACAGGGCACTTTCGGCGGCAAGTTCGGCGGCCGAAAGGCCCTCCAGAGCCGAAAGTCATGCACCTTCGGCGGCACTTTCGGCGGCCGAAGGTTCCCTCCAGAGACGAAACTCATGCATGTTTGGCGGCACCTTCGGCGGCCGAAACTCCCTTCCAGAGCCGAAAGTCCTCTTTCGGGGGCAGCGTTCGGCAGCCGATACATGCTACCACAGGAAGGTTCGGCGGCTGAAAGAGCCTTCGGCTGCCAAACCTGAGTTCTTCCTAAAGGGCAGAAACTCAGCTCCAACATGCACAAATGCCTCCTAACTCATACAATCATGCATTTTCCTATTCTACAACATGCATACCCAAGCATACAAGCTCCTAGGGGCTTCAAACTATCCTAAACTCCTTCTACAACACATCAAACATGCATATCCAACATACATTGTTCATAAACGCACAATAAACCCATAAACTCCACATAAACCTACACATGCATTTCTACCCTAAGAAACTTCATAAAACTTACTTAAAACATTAAAGGAACTATGGATCTACTCTTACCTCTTGAAGAACGAAAGGAAAGACGATCCTAGCTTGGAGATGGGGAGAAACCAACTCTTTAGTCTCCAAGCTTCAAAACTTGTTCTTTTGTTCAAATATCTTCAAATCAACATAAAGCTTGTTAAAACGTGAAAGATCGGAGGAAAAACATCAAAGATCAACCAAGGGAGAGCAGGAACTCACCGTGGCCGAAAATGGGGAGAAAACTCGCCCGTTTCGGCCATGGACCCCTTTTATAGGGATTGCCAGACCACCTTTCAACAGCCTAAAGTGCCTCCAAAACTCATGCAAGTTCGGTGGCCGAACATGAGGTTCGGCGGCCGAACCTTTGAAACTTTCGGAAGCCTAACTTGCCCCCCTAAACTATCCAATGTTCGGCGGCCGAACCTGGAAATGCCTCCTTGGTCTTTTTCATTCAAAACTCAATTTCCTTTCTTGCTTAAAACCATAAAAAAAACATTAAAGCATTTTAGGAAAACATGGTTTTACCCTTCTAGAGGTTTCGGACATCCGAGATTCCACCGGACGGTAGGAATTCCGATACCGGAGTCTAGCCGGGTATTACATTCTCCCCCCCTTAAGAACATTCGTCCCCGAATGTTCACCAAACAAACACACGGCATAGCATAAAACATAAACATTCATACAATGCACATAAAAACTCACCTTAGAAGAGATGAGGATATTGCCGGAGCATGGACTCCCGTGTCTCCCAGGTACACTCTTCGATGTTGTGGTGATTCCAAAGGACTTTCACCATCGGGATTTTCTTGTTTCTCAACTTTCTAATCTAGGTGTCTATGATTCGCACTGGCTGCTCAACATAGGTGAGATCTTCTTGGATCTCCACATCAGGCTCACTAAGAACCTTGCTCGGATCTGACACGAACTTTCTTAACATGGAAACATGGAAAACCGGATGGATTCTCTCCATTGAAGCACGTAAATCCAGCTTGTACGATACATTCCCAATCTTCTGCAAGATCTCAAAGGGTCCGATGTATCGTAGAGCTAGCTTACCTTTCTTCCCGAACCGAATCACCCCTTTCATTGGAGACACCTTGAGCAATACCAAATCCCCCTCCTGAAACTCTACTTGCCTTCTGCGGATATCTGCATAACTCTTTTGCCTGCTTGCAGCAGTCTTGATTCTTTCTCTGATTATGGGCACCACTCTGCTGGTGATCGCTACTAGCTCAGGCCCTGCCAAGGCCTTTTCTCCAACTTCTTCCCAACAGACAGGTGACCTGCACTTCCTTCCATACAAAGCTTCATATGGGGCCATCCCTATGCTGGCATGATGGCTGTTATTGTAGGCAAACTCCACTAAAGGTAGATGCTGCCTCCAAGAACCGCCAAAATCCAGCACACACATTCTGAGCATATCCTCTATTGTCTGGATGGTCCTCTCTGATTGTTCGTCCGTCTGTGGATGGAAAGCAGTGCTAAAATCCAACCTGGTACCCATAGCGTTCTGTAGACTCCACCAAAACCTGGAGGTGAACTGGGGCCCTCGATCAGACACTATTGAAACAGGAACCCCATGCAGCCTGACGATCTCATCAACATACACCTGCGCCAACTTGTCCACAGAATAGCCACTCCTGACAGGGATGAAGTGAGCAGATTTGGTCAGTCTATCCACAATCACCCATATGGAGTCCAATCTGTTGGACGTTGCCGGTAACCCCACCACGAAGTCCATAGCTATATTCTCCCATTTCCACTCTGGAATAGGTAGTGGGTTAAGCAATGCAACCGGCTTCTGATGTTCCAGCTTCACCCTCTGACACACTTTGCAGGCTGACACAAACTGTGCCACTTCTTTCTTCATAGCTGGCCACCAATACACTTTCTTTAGATCTTGATACATCTTGGTGGCCCTGGGGTGAACACTGTATCTGGCATTATGAGCCTCCCTCATAATGTCTCCCTTCAGACCTACGTCATCTGGTACACACAATCTGCTCCCATAGCGGAGGATCCCCTTACTGTCAAATATGAACTCTTCGTTCTTGCCTGACTGAACAGTCCTGGCAATCTTTACTAACTCTGGGTCCTCGTGCTGTTTCTAAGCCACCTGCTTCAAAAACACGGGTGCCACTCTCATCTGGGCTATCAAAGCACCTGTACCAGACAACTCCAACTGTAGACCTTCATTAATGAGCTCGAAGAACTCCCTCACTACTGGCCTCCTCTCTGCTGAAATATGGGACAAACTGCCAAGTGATTTCCGGCTTAAGGCGTCTGCCACAACATTTGCCTTACCCGGATGGTACTAGATCTTGCAATCATAGTCACTAAGCAATTCTACCCATCTTCTCTTCCTCATATTCAGCTCCCTCTGACTCAGGATGTACTGCAGGCTTTTATGATCTGTGAAGATCTCACATTTAACCCCATAAAGGTAGTGCCTCCACATCTTGAGTGCAAAGATCACCGCCGCCATCTCTAGGTCATGTGTAGGGTAATTCAACTCGTGCTTCTTTAGCTGTCTAGAAGCATAAGCAATCACCCTTTCATTCTACATTAGCACACAACCCAGTCCCATACGGGACGCATCGTAAAAGACTGTAAAGTCCTCATTACTAGTCGGCAGAGCTAACACCGGTGCTGAAGTCAACCTCTTCTTTAGCTCCTCAAAGCTCTCTTCACACTGGTCGGTCCACACGAACCTCTGGTTCTTCTTAGTCAATCTGGTCATGGGAGCTGCAATCTTAGAGAAGTCCTGAATGAACCTCCTATAGTAACCTGCCAAACCCAAGAAACTCTTGATCTCTGTCACCGTAGTGGGTCTAGGCCAGTTAGCTACAGCTTCCATTTTCTTGGGGTCTACCTCGATTCCATTTTCTGACACCACATGCCCCAAGAAGGAGATGCTCCTCAGCCAAAACTCACACTTGGAGAACTTGGCATACAAGCCATGTTCCCTCAAGGTCTGCAGAACTAACCTCAGATGATGGGCATACTCCTCTGCATTCCTGGAATACACTAAGATATCATCTATGAAGACAATAACAAAGTGATCCAGGTACTGGCTAAACACTCTGTTCATGAGATCCATGAATGCTGCAGGGGCATTGGTTAACCCGAACGGCATCACACGGAACTCAAAATGCCCATATCTGGTCCTGAATGCTGTATTCGGTACATCCTCTTCCCTTATCCTCAGCTGATGGTACCCTGATCTCAGATCTATCTTGGAGAAACAACCTGCTCCTGCTAGCTGGTCGAATAGATCGTCGATCCTTGGCAACGGGTACTTATTCTTGGTAGTGACCTTGTTCAACTGCCTGTAGTCGATACAAAGTCTAAGGGATCCATCGTTCTTTTTCACAAATAGCACTGGAGCACCCCAAGGTGAGGTACTCGGTCGGATGAAACCCCTATCTACCAGCTCTTGCAACTGCTCTTTTAACTCTTTCAATTCTACTGGTGCCATCCTGTAGGGAGGGATAGAGATTGGTCTAGTTCCAGGCATCAATTCAATTTCAAACTCTATCTCCCTAGCAGGTGGTAAACCTGGCAGCTCGTCTGGGAAAATATCTAAGAACTCTCTGACCACTGGCACTGAGGCGGGCTCTCTGACATGACTATCCAGCTCTCTCACATGAGCTAGAAAACCCTGACAACCTCTCCTGAGCAGCCTACGAGCCTGTAGGGCTGATATCAAACCTCTAGTTGTACCCCTCCTGTCTCCTCTGAAGACAACCTCTGACCCATCCTGACATCTGAACCTGACTACCTTGTCTCTGCAATCCAAGGTAGCACCATAGGTAGATAGCCAATCCATCCCTAGAATGACGTCAAAATCTGTCAAATCTAGAACCACAAGGTCGGCAGAAAGGCATCTCCCCTCAACAAAAACTGGACTATACTGGCAGACTGACTATGCCACTGACGAGTCACACTTGGGTCCACTGACCCATAGGGGACACTCTAACCTAGAGACCATCAATCCCAACCTCTCGACGGCCCTCGGAGCAATGAAAGAATGAGATGCACCAGGGTCCATTAATGCATAAACATCCGAGCAACCAATGATGAGATTACCTGCCACCACGGTGTTCGATGCATTTGCCTCCTGCTGTGTCATGGTGAAGATCCGTGCTGGAGCTGACGGGCCCTCACCCCTGAAACCCGCTGAAGAAGAGGCTGCCCCTCTTCCTCTGCCTCTGCCACTAGCCTGAGTCGCGACTGGAGCTACTGGCTGAGCCACACTACCAGAAGCTGTCTGCTGAGACTGTGCCACAAAAGCTGCCCTAGGACATTCCCGTGCCATGTGTCCCTCCTGCCCACATCTGAAGCAGGCTGTCGTCCCAACCAGACATACTCCTTTGTGCGGCTTCCCACACTTCTTGCATACTGCATTATCTGCACCTGAGCTCGAGCCACTTCCCAATCCCAGACCTGACTTGATCTTATTCCAGAACTTGTTCTTCTTTGGCTTCTTGGTGGTACTGCTCCACCTCTTACTAGCTGAACTCAGAGAAGAAGGGTCCATCCTTCCCCCACCTGGGGTCTTGGAACCAGAAGGCTGTGCCACTGACTGTTTGACTTTCCCCTCGATGATTGCACTAGCCTCCATCCTCCGAGCCATATCCACAATGGCATGGAAACTCTCCCTCTCTGCTGACTGAATCAAGGAGGAATACCTGGAATGGAGCTTCATGATATACCTCCTTGACTTTTTCTGATCTGTATCCAGATTTTGCCCGGCAAACGGCAACAGCTCCAAAAACCTGTCTGTGAACTCATCCACACTCATCTCATCCGTCTGCCTCTGCTGCTCGAACTCAATCATCTTCAATTCTCTTGAACTGTCAGGGAAAGCCCATCCTGCAAACTCATTTGCAAACTCCTCCCATGATAGGCTATCCAACCTCGGGTTCACATAGTTCTTAAACCACTATCGGGCCTTCTTGCATTTTAGTGTGAACCCAGCCATCTGAATGGCTCTACTATCATCAGCTCCTATCTCATCTGTAATTGTCTTGACCCTCTCAAGGTACACAAACGGGTCATCACCGGTTTCAAACTGGGGAGCACCCAGCTTCATGTAATCGGTCATCTTGACCTTGCTCCCCCCAGATGAGCCAGGTTTAGGCATTTGGGTTTCTGGGACAGTAGGTGCTACTGGTGGTGGAGGAGGTGCAGCATCCCCTGGGGTAGGGTTTGCTATACCTGGATGGTAGGGTGGGGGTGGATACATAGGGTACTGTGGGTATGGTGGCTAGAAAGGTGGGTATGGCATCTGAGAGTGATAAGGGTTAAAACTGGGGTAATCCGATGTACCTCCCATCGAATACCTGGGATTATGTGAAAAGGGTGGGTAGTAAGGTGGCTGAACAAATCCCGAAGCCTGAGTGCCTCCTTGGGACTCTCTCATTCCCTCTTCCGACATACTTACTCCGAGATTGCCGTCCCTCCTCTGATCCACATCCATCTGATCCCCCACATCCTCTGACATATCCCCTTGCACTGTTCCCCTCACTGATCTGCTTCTACCCAGATCCAAAGACCTTCTAGGGTCTCTTACTGCTCTTTCTCTGCTGGACCTACTCGACATTGCCCTAGGCAATGCAGGAGGATGGGCATTAGTGCCCTCGTCCTGGGGTGGTACTCCAGTCAATCGTGCAGATCGACGAGTTCCTCTCATCCTGTTTTCTGAAAAACAGCATACATCACATAGAACATTAGCATCAAATGGTTCATGTGCAAACACATGAACCCGCATCACATACATCACATATCAAAGCATAACATTAATGCACATGCATAAAATCATGGCATTTCACATCATCATTCAAGATAGGACTCTTCATCCTATCCTAGTGGACATGATCTTCCTATTGTGCTTGACCCTCTATAACATCTATGAGCCCGACACTCTAGGTCCGACCATATGAACCTAGGGCTCTGATACCAATCTGTAACGACCCGAAAATCGGACCGCTACTGGCGCTAGGATCCAGATCGGCTTAAGGCCGCCGGGACCCGTAGCAAGCCAAACATTTATCCTGTGAACCTGTTTAATCCCATACATGATCAACTCATACATAAAAATTTTGAACTTTTCTTTCCATTCAATCACCAAACTCAACCTGTGCATGCACTATACATAATCATAATCATCAACCCACGCTGGAGTCCTCAACAATGCTCCAATGGGGTAACATACATACATTAAGTTTGGTTTTCAATAGTCATCATTAAACATTTGAGATCATGTACTAAAAAGGGATTAACAACATACTATGGTCAAGCACAACTTTAAGCTTCCATAAACATTATTACATTACATTCAATACTATACTTTTACATTACATCATATTCATGTCCACATCTAGCTATTACATAAAACAATACTCTACTCCTGCTGACCTCCTGGTCTACCCTGTACCTGCAAACCTGGGGGTTAAGGGAGAGGGGTGAGCTATAAAGCCCAGTGAGCAGAATAATTAAACATTCAATTTAAATTTCATGCTTTCATGAAATGCAACATATCACAAACAATCCACATCAAGGATGAATTTGTCACCAATAGCCCACTACTCATTCCAATAGTGCCAGGGGCATAGACTGGGCCTCACTAGTCTTTCTCTTACATTATATTCATAACATAACATTCCAATATGCTAGGGGCGTAGAATGGGCCTCACTGGTCTTTCTCTTACATAGTGCCAGGGACGTAGAATGGGCCTCACTGGTCTTCCATACCGTATCACATCATATCATAACGTAGTGCGGCTAAAGGATCATCCAACATTCACCCACATCAACAACATATTATGCAATGCAACATATTCGTGAATTCTAATGCAAGCACCCTAGTATATCTCATGGCATTCATGATGCGTGTATCATGCTCATAATTTATTTATTTTCTTTGAAACGAAATAAGATATTCCACTCACCTCTGGCTGAAGCTCTAACAGACTCAGAAGCAGCTGAACTCACTGCTGGGGTCCTCGGTTTCTCGGGTCCGGACCTACACAGGTGGACTCAAATGAGGGACCTAACATACATAAACATGATTCTAAAATACTCCCCAAAAACCCCCTAAAATACCTTAAAACAATCACATAAATCATGCAAAGGAGGGCTGAACAGGGCACTTTCGGCGGCAGGTTCGGCGGCCGAAAGGCCCTCCAGAGCCGAAAGTCATGCACCTTCGGCGGCACTTTCGACGGCCGAAGGTTCCCTCCAGAGACGAAACTCATGCATGTTCGGCGGCACCTTCGACGGCCGAAACTCCCTTCCAGAGCCGAAAGTCCTCTTTCGGGGGCAGGGTTCGGCAGTCGATACATGCTACCACAGGAAGGTTCGGCGGCTGAACCTGAGTTCTTCCCAAAGGGCAGAAACTCAGCTCCAACATGCACAAATGCCTCCCAACTCATACAATCATGCATTTTCCTATTCTACAACATGCATACCCAAGCATACAAGCTCCTAGGGGCTTCAAACTATCCTAAACCCCTTCTACAACACATCAAACATGCATATCCAACATACATTGTTCATAAACGCACAGTAAATCCATAAACTCCACATAAACCTACACATGCATTTCTACCCCAAGAAACTTCATAAAACTTACTTAAAACATTAAAGAAACTATGGATCTACTCTTACCTCTTGAAGAACGAAAGGAAAGATGATCCTAGCTTGGAGATGGGGAGAAACCAACTCTTTAGTCTCCAAGCTTCAAAACTTGTTCTTTTGTTCAAATATCTTCAAATCAACATAAAGCTTGTTAAAACGTGAAAGATCGGAGGAAAAACATCAAAGATCAACCAAGGGAGAGCAGGAACTCACCGTGGCCGAAAATGGGGAGAAAACTCGCCCGTTTCGGCCATGGAGCCCTTTTATAGGGACTGCCAGACCACCTTTCGGCAGCCTAAAGTACCTCCAAAACTCATGCAAGTTCGGCGACCGAACCTTTGAAACTTTCGGAAGCCTAACTTGCCCCCCTAAACTATCCAATGTTCGGCGGCCGAACTTGAGGTTCGGCGGCTGAATCTGGAAATGCCTCCTTGGTCTTTTTCATTCAAAACTCAATTTCCTTTCTTGCTTAAAACCATAAAAAAAACATTAAAACATTTTAGGAAAACATGGTTTTACCCTTCTAGAGGTTTCCGACATCCGAGATTCCACCGGATGGTAGGAATTCCGATACCGGAGTCTAGCAGGGTATTACAATCACCCCTTTTTGGGCCGTTTAAAAAACTCGCCCATACCTTTTTATTGGGTAATTATGAGTGGAGCTTGTAGCCACCTGAGCTGAATAACCTGGGGCAAGTGGCTCAGTAACCATTTATTTCACGTTCACTTTATCAGTTTCAGGCAAGATATAGTAGGAAGTGTAAATAATAAATAATAAACCCCCAAATCTTTAAATTTTATTAGTCTAGTCAAGAGTTCTAAGATTCTATTCTTTCAAAAGAGCAGTTTAATATTATATGGCATTCTAATATTTTATGTGCTTGAAATTGAATTGAGGACCAACTTTATGACTTGAGAAACATGTTTTAAATATGAAACTTGTTGAAGTGAACTTTGGTGAAATTAAACTATTTATGCTATCATCCTATTGCATGACAATTTGGTTCTTTGTTTTGGATAAATTAAATTTCAGATTGGTTGAGGACATGGCTGTATTTCATTGTTTCATTTCAATTTTTGTGCTTGAGGACAAGCAAAGGTGTAAGTGTGGGGGAATCTGATGAGTTGCAAAACTCACAATTTTTTTCCTCATTTAATTCCTTAATTTTACTGTAATTTCTATGTAAATATTTAATTTTAATTAGAATTTAATTTTGTACAGGTTTGTGAGCAGAAGTTGATAAAAGGAAGAAAAAATGCTGAATTATTGGATTTTTTATACTGGGAGGCGATGGGGAGATAATATAGATTTTGCCACCTAAGCAAGGATAATATCAGCTTCAAGTGGAGTCAAATTGAATCAAACTCAATCGGATGAGGATAAAGATCATATTATGATAGAGATAAGATGAGGATAGAGATAAGATAGGGATAATAGTTTTTATTTTAAAATTTTATCTTTTTGTGCCTATATAAAGGCTCCTAGCATTTAACCTGGAGAATCATATTCTACCTCTCACTCTCATTACCTCTCTTGCTGTCCTCCTCCTACTTCTCCATCTTCTTTTCTTTTTCTTCTTCTTTTACTTAGTTGTTATAATTTTATTATGGCCATGAGTGGCTAAACAATTATTTTTCAGTTGAAGGTTAATTTAATTTGAGGTCTGTTCAAGTTGTGAGGTTATGCACTTTAATTCTCTTCATCTTATTTTCTATTTTCTATTAATTTCTGAATTCGAGGAACACCACCTCCATTGTTGTTTTCTTGAGAATTCAAGGGGCCCATTGAATCTCTTGGGAAGACAACATATTGCTAATTAATCTAATTAAATCTGTAATTGTTTAATTGAGTTAATAACAAGTGGCAATTAATATATTAGTTTATATTAAGAAATTAGTGGATTTGATTTCAATAAAACGCGTGTTTTTATTGATCAAGTTTGGGTTCTTCTCTCTTAATGCAGTTGACTAATTAAATCTACACGCGTGTTGGGATTGTTAGTTAACTAGAAATTAATTTAAGCACGAAGCGGATTAATTTATTCATAAGGAAGAACTGGTGGGATTTATGTGTTTGACCACTATAACCAAACAATAGATAATAATATGAAATATTTTGTTTCTAACCAATGATCAACTGCAAAATACCTCAATTTGATTACCTTCAGCTGAAAGTTTTAATTAATTATTTGTTTCTCAATTTTCAATTACATTATTTATTTATTTATTTATTTATTTATTTTCTTTTTTCTTTTAAGTTTATTTTTACAGGCTTGCCCAAGGCAAAACCCCTCTCATAAAAAAATTTTCTTCTTCTCACTTTTTGAATTAAACTATTCTTCTATTTCAAATTTGTCATCTAAATTAAACAAGATTAAGGTCTCTGTGGGATCGATACTCACTTACCCTGTCTATAAGTTCTTGTCAATTGAGAAAAGGGAAGTAGATTAAAAATTGACGGATCCGGCACCCGTCATTGGACAATGATGAGAGCTGTTAGGACTAGTATATATTATGT
The DNA here is from genome assembly GCF_001659605.2 of Manihot esculenta. Lineage (NCBI taxonomy): Eukaryota > Viridiplantae > Streptophyta > Magnoliopsida > Malpighiales > Euphorbiaceae > Manihot > Manihot esculenta. The sequence continues at coordinate 13,107,441 of NC_035178.2, forward strand.
TATTTCTTTTTAGATAAAACAATTGATCTCATAGGTTCAGATATGTGAGATATCTAGAACTAATATGTACGTACTTATTTTATGAATAAGTGCATTGAACTGACCTGTTTGAAAAATTCAAATGGAAATAATATGTGTCTATGGATTATTCAAGTGATGGTTGTATAAGTGATCCTTTAATTTGAAATCAATAAATAATTTTATATAGGGACCTTTATGTTTTGATTCATCTTACACGTTGCTTGGTTCATGCGTAACAAATGGGTTTGAATTGGATATATTAGGAACTGTATGAAAATATTTATGTGATTGAAATAGGATTTATCACGCTAGGTTAAATTAAGGAATGTCCCATTTGTTTTTTGCTAGTATTGATCATGAAATCCTTGCGCAAGATGAAACGAAATTAGCAAATGAGATTTAAAATTTATTTCAATAGGTCAATAGCTAATAAATGAAAACTAATATGATTTAACATTGCAAACACGTTTCACGCATCAAATGTTAAATCGAGACATTTGTGATGAAGGGATATTAATTACACTGACAAATCTTGTATTGAAAGGTTAAGTCAAACCACTTTTGACATTTCAAATATTTGGATAGTCTTTGAAATTTTGCTAGAAAATATTCTTGACCTTCAAATTAATTAATTAGTTAATTATATTTGTTGCCAACATATTTGAAAACTAATGGGTCACACACATAAAGAATTGTATGAGAAAATAAAATGAGAAGTTAAATCAAGTAGGACTCATATAAATAGACATTGGGATAAAATTGTAATTTCAAAAATTATGATTTTGATCTAATTAATCAAGTAGAGACTTAATTAAAATTGTCTAAAATTTATATGGCTTACTTATTAAAGTTCTGAACTATAGTTGTAATTTATTTATTTATTTAATTAGTTAAATAAATAAATAAATACTATTATATTGAAACCCTATGGTTCAAGTATAATAGGGCATATTATGAGAACCTGTGCTCACTCTTAGCAGGAACCTTTTTTTGAATCTCCAAAATTTATAAGAAAGGCAGAGAGTTAGCACTTAAAATCTCTTCCCTTCTAAATCCCTTAGAACTATTCTAAGATTTTTCAATTACAATTCTGTATGGATATCATTAGAGATCGAACACTTAGACAGTTTGTAATTTGCGACAACCCAACCAAAGCAACGATTTCGTGTTTTGCTACAAGAAAAATAAAAAGTATTTATTTTCTCTTTAAATATTATTACTTTCTTTGTTTAAACGTAATCCATATCGGTGAAAGACTTTATTTTTCTATTTTTTTCACTGCATTCAATCCGATTGAAACCCAACATAATAGACATATATTAAACTTTAAATTAAAAAATCATTATTTTCCAATATAATAGTTATTATTAATAATTATGACCACTGTAGTTTTAAAAAATACCTTTGACCCATAATTTTTATCCATTTTATTTTTCACACATATTAATAAATATAATTTTATTATTAACTTTTCAATTATATCCATTTTCAATATATTAGATTTTATTAAATATTAGGAGAGGTTTTAAGAGATTTTTTGAAAATAAAATAAAATAAAATAAAATTATAATAGTTAATTTATATATTATTATAGTATAAAAAAATAAATAATAATTTTAGAATAATAAAAAAATAATAATAAAAATTATGAAATGAAAAAAATATAATAATAAACCGAGCACATAAAGAATAATATACTTACTATTTATCGCGTTGTCATCTGTCAATTCTCTTTCATCGTTATGTGATTTGGAAAATAAAATACACCCCGCTATTGTTTAACTTTGTAATTCCGCCATTATTCTTACTTTGCCATTCACTTTAATCTTGATATGTAACCACAATTATTTTAATATTTTATTATTTATTAATTATTCTTATACAATAAAAAATTTATTATTAAATCAATTTATTTTAATTAAATGTTGTTCTCGTTTTAATCTTTAAAAATCTTTTAATTTTTTTAAAAAAATAATTACAACGATCAACATTTTTATTTTTACCAAAGATAATTCATATTTAGTAATTAAAATTTAATATAATAATAATATAATTTATTATTAATCATTATTTATATTTTGAGAAAGATTTGGTTAATTTTTTTGTCATTAAAGGCTAAGATTCTTGTAATATGGATATTTATACTCACATTTACTGTTAATAAAATTTTTCTGAGATGAAGCTTTGTTGATAACAATTTATATGTTAAATTGCTGACTTTGCATTTATTTGCAGTATGAAAATTTAGAGAGAATCTGATTAAGAAAGAACATCTCCTATATTCATCTACCGGTATTTGGATGCAAAACTTTTATTTATGTTCTTAAGGACGAAAGATTCAAACTTGATGTCAAGACATGACAATGTGTGTTTATTGGCTAAGGTTAGATCAACATGGCTGTAGATTTTATGACATGATTCAAAAGAGGCTTATAAAGAGTCGTTGATGGGCATTGAAACCACAAAAAATAAATTTCTGCTTAAAACAAAATAAATTGTAATAATGGCAAGAATGATCGATCCCATCGAAACTAGAGGTAAATTAATTCTATTGGATGAACAAGGAAATAATAATAAAAATAAAATGAGGGGATTTGAATGCAGATGAGTAAAAATTAATTTAATAGAAAAATAAATAAAATTAATTTAAAAAAACAAGCAGTTAAATTTAAGAGTGAAAATCGAGATGAGAATAATTCAATCAAATGATTAATGTTAGTTTCAGCTATATTAGTTGATCACATATATAAAGAATAATTACAATTTATTTATTAATAAACTAGTTATAGATATCAAAGACACTTCAAATATCCAATTCTTTTTTAAATTCCAATCTAGTTAAGAGACGCTTGTTAACTAGTTCTAATTCTTAAATAACCGTAGGAGGCGATCTTAAAATTTAATATAATTATAACATCAAGAATTAGAAGGACCTGATTTTGACTAACAAACGCGAGGCGCTCGATTCATTTAAATTACATTATATTGTTCTTTAGGAAGGCCTTATAAAACCCAATTCACTATTTATTTCAGTTCAACTAAACAATTACGGAGTTAATCAATCTGAAGGGCAACATATCATCCTATTAATTGAGAAATGGTGTCTTAATGCAATAATCAACTAAATAATAATAAGCAATAGACATAGGAATAATATAAATATCAAGAAATATTCAAGGAAGCAATAGAATCACATAGATCTCACAACTAGATAAATTGAAACCTCAATTATCCTTTAATTAAAAAGAAGAATTTAGCTACACATGTTCTTGGCTGAAATACAATAAGAAAAAGAGTGTTTTCATCCTCTTCAAATTAATTCAGAATAAAAGATGATTCTGTACATCAAAATGTCATCTTTATATAGTACTAAAAATTTCAACTCAACCTAAATACTAATAGCCAAAATTAAAGTCGAGTTTGATGTATCTTGGCAGATGAGGATTATCTGTTTGTGTCTCAAATTTGGAATTGGACTCTGATTATTCTTCATCAATTATGTTATGTCCATACTGTAATCCATAACAAAGTATTATGTTATGTCCATACCGTAATCCATAACAAGTTTGCGTCTCAAATTTGTGAACTTGATTACGTCCACGACTCTTTTAATTTCATAATGTAGAGTCTAAATACGATTTTCTCTTGTTATTCTCCAATCCTTATTTAACTTATCAAGATATCAAAATTTAAACGAATCAACCTGTTTTAAATAGAATCAAACTCAATATCTAAGTGTATTCTAGCATTAAAACTACACAAATGTGCATATTATCAATTTTTTCACACTTAGATTAGACTTGTCCTCAAGTATGTACTCATTAATCATTCTATAAAAAACTTACAGAAGTTACACATAATCAATAGCTCAAAGAGTTAAGCTAACTCACTTTAAGTAACTAGCATGCTACAAGAAAATTTTTATCAATGTATACAAATCATGAAAGAATTATCAATATAATCTTCAAAGCTGAAATACAACAAATTCATTCTTAATATGTGATCATACAGTTAAGTTCAATAATTTTTAAGTTAATGCATAAAAAAACATATATCCAACCAACCAAGGAAGTCTCTAGAGTTGTAATTTTCACCAAAGAATATAGAAATCCAGTTTTTATTTATTTATTTATATTTATTTTTTATGGTCTTGTTTCAAGATTTTTATAGGCTCCTATGAGAGTAGACTCTCCCAACACTGATTTTTTCCATTCACAAGGGACATCCCTTTCTTAAGGGGAATGGGCCTGAAATATTCAAACCAACCGATTATGGTAAACCATCTCATTAGTGGTATGTTTCGAATTATTGACGGCTCCTACAGGGTATAATTCTCCCAATCATAGGCTTTCTCCATCCACAAGGGACATCGCTTGCTTAAGAGGAACAAATGCCGTACCATTTGAACCAGCTAATGTTGGTGAACCACACAATTTATTCCTTTTTTTTTTAATTGAGTTCATGGGATATTATTCTTCATTGAGACTCACTGCAACAAGTTAAAGTAGAGTTTCAAAATACACTAATAGTCTTTTAACAAGCAATATCAATTTACTTAAATATAAGTTTGCACATTTTAACCCATAAAGAAAAAATGCTAGAATCCCTCATGATTTGCATAAAAAGATAAGAGGAAACCATTTGTGCTAGCTACCTAAAGTAATTTAATCTAACTATAAAAATCAATATTTTTTTAACTAAAGAAAATAAACAAACATAATATAACATAACATAAAACAATTAAAACAAAAGAAAATAAAGCTAAAACGAAAGAAAGCTAAAACGAAAGAAAGCTAAAACAGATGGACATCATGGATATGGACAGTAACATTCCCCCCCCTCCCCACTTGGATCACATGGTCTCCAATGTGATGAAAATCAATGCAATCAAAGCATGCCTATTTTCTCTAAACAGCCTTCCCCTACACTTGAATCAAAGTATAAAGCAATAAAGAAGAGTTTAGAATACTAGGTGGTAAGGAAGGATGCAATGGCCATTTACTGTCCCCATTGGTGTGTGGAGCAGATTATGGCTTACATGCATTGGTGTGTGGAGCAGATTATGGCTTACATGCATTGGTGTGTGGAGCATATTATGGCTTACATGTCAGTGACTTTATTTGCTAGGCATGCCAAATGGGTAGCAACGGGCTCTAGAATGCTTTCAAAGCAACTCTCCATCTTATCGATTTTGGCATTAAGAGTTTAAAAAGCTTGTTGTGCATCAGAGAGAGGGTTAGCCATTGCTGGAGTAAGGACAACAGGGGTAGTGCGTACAACTCCTTTCCTGAACATACGGTCTAGTCAAGGGATGATGGGACCTGGAGGAAAAAGAGAAAACACAACACCATTTTTGCACAATAGACCCATATCATCAAGACTCATTAGATGCAAAGGCAACATATCACAAGTTTTGTGCAAATTATTAGGTGTAAAATCAATCAGTCCTTCATATAAAGCTATGTGGGTGACTATGTGTCCCAATATCAATGGTCTATGGCGATTAACAGTAGTGTGTAATTGTAATGCGATGAAATAACACAAATTGACCTTTTTATTCTCAGTCATGCACTATAGAAAAAATAACTCAGTTTTAGATAGGATTCCAAGGGGAATCCTTCCTTCCTGAAAAAGAGTATGCAAGCAAAGGTGTAGATGGACTAGAGCAGGTGAGTGTAAATAAGAATCACTGGATTTAATAGGATTAAAAGATGCTGGTGATTGGTGTGTGAGCGTTTTATGCACGGACTGTGGGTTAAAATTATTGTAGATGTCCATGTATGAATTCATGTAAGCTTTAGATTGTGCAGATTCATCATCAATTAGCCTAAGTGCTTTATTAAATTTTGTTAGTGAATATGCAAATCTATGACCTAATAGTCTGAATTTTATAACCCTAGTAGTGTCTAGTGTGCAATCAATAAGTGATGTAGTGGAAAACGTGGAATGAAACTCCCATATCAGTTCATAGTAAATGGGACAATTTAAGGCAAAGAAATTCACTCATCCAATATTTTCAAGCAAGACATCCACATTCAATTTTAGTTCTTGCATAGTAGGGGCATGTAAAGTTTTATCTTGTATGATGGGAAGAGATGAAACTATAGCATACCTTTCCTTTTCCTTTTTCCTTATGAATCGAAGGTTACCATGTGGCTGTGACAGAGCTAAAGATAGATGCTTGTCTCTCCCAATTCGTGATCATGTGCCTGCAAAGGAGTAATTCACAATTGTTGGGTTAGTTTGTGGAGACTCAGGAGAGGTATTGTTTGTAGAAGAAGAAGAAGTGGAACGTACAGAGTTGGCAGGAGGTTGCTGTTGCCGATCATTGGTGGCGTCAATAATGGATGGGTTACAGTAACGGCAGCGACTGTGGTGTTGCGTGAGGGCTGTTTGCGATGATAATGCCATCGTGTAGCTCTAGTGGGCAGTTCATCATTTGCACATGGAGCCAGAGCAACTGTTCGTGGTGGTGGAGGTGAGGTAGCAATGATATTGCACGATGGGCCAAGCGTTCGAGAAGTAGTGTGATCTGGTGTATTTGCGCTGAGGTTGTCAGTGGCTGCTGGTGGAGATCCATGTGTGATGGTCTTTGCCCGCTGACTATCAATGGAAGAGAAGGGAACACTGGACTGTCATTTAGGACCCATAAGGACGAGCGGCTGCAACCTGGTGAAAAGAAAGAGTAAAGTATGAGGGTTGCATAACTGTGAAGAGTAAAAAGGAAAAGTAAAATTAAAAATAAATAAATAAATAAATAATCCCTTATTAACTCCTTCACGAAAATACATCATTTTGGGTATGAGAGAAGGGTTCAGACCTGCAAAAAGAATGTAAAATGGTAAATGATGATGAATCAGATTAGGTGAGAAGGGAAGAAGACTTAAAAAAATAAAATAAAATAAAATAAAATAAATAAAATCGAAACAAGAGAGTGGTCTGGTTATCCATCGTAGGGCTGGTTACGGGCATAACAAAAAACACAAATATTCCTTTATAATTTTTTTTGAATTAAAGAATAAAGTAAATAAAATCTAACTAGAAAATGGTAGGAGTAGTTTTAATTTATAGTCATAGCTAGACTTGAATTCCTTGCGAGTTGATCAATGAATTAAAGGTAAGTTACTTAGACTAATTTCCTCAACTTGCTGTGGATGAAACTTCTCATAAAAAGGTTTGAGGTGATGGCCATTGACCTTGAATGACTTGTTGGTGTCCATACTCCTTATTTCTACAGCACCATGGGAAAAAATATTAGTGACAACAAAAGGGTCAATCCATCTAGTGCGTAATTTACCAGTAAATAATTTCATTATAGAATCATAGAGCAGAGCTTTTTGACCAACTGAAAGTTATTTTCGAGAAATTAATTGATCATGCAATGCCTTTGTCTTTACTTTGTAAATTTTGGAATTATTATATGCATCATTTTTTATGCATGCTTACATCAATTTTGAATTCCTTCCAACTCTTGCAATTGCAGCTTACGATGCATGTACTAGCTTTGTCCATACTCATGTTGCATTGTTTTACTGCCCATAAAGTCTTGTGCTCGATCTTTACAGGTAAGTAGCAAGGCTTGCCATAGATGAGGCGATAAGGGGACATGCCTATGGGTGTCTTATAAGCTATCCGATATGCCTATAAGGCGTCCTCCAACTTGAGACTCTAATCTCTACGATTTGGACTGAATGTTTTTTCAAGGATGGACTTAATCTCTCTGTTAGACATATCCACTTGACCATTTGTATGTGGATGGTATACTCTGGAAGTTCGATGATGGACACCATACTTTTTGAAAAGTGATGCAACTACCTTATTGCAAAAATGGGTTCCGCGGTCACTGATTATAGCCTTTGGAACTCCATACCTATTAAAGGTATATGGCTTGATAAAACCTACAACAACTTTAGCATCGTTAGTATAGGTAGCTTTTGCTTCTACCCACTTAAAAACATAATCCACAACTAAGAGTATGTATGTATGACCAAAAGAAGATGGGAACGACTCCATAAAATCTATCCCCAAACATCAAATATTTCACAAACAAGGATGGGTTATTGGCGCATTTGATCTCGGCGACTTAAATTTTCAGACTTTTGGCAATTACCACAAGATTTATAGAATACATAGGAATCATGATATATATGAGGCTAATAAAATCCACTATCGAGTATTTTACAAGTTGTTCTCTTTGGACCAAAGTGACCTCTACATGCGTGAAAATGACAAAAGCTCATAATAGAACTGATCTGGTTACCCGAAACACATCATCTAACAATCTGATTTGAGCATATATGCCATAAAAGGTTCATCCCAAGTATAATACTTGGAGTCTTCCTTGATCTTTTCTTTTTTAGTTATAGTCAAATCATCAGGTAAGGATTTAGAGACTAAATAATTGACTATATTTGTAACGACCCGAAAATCGGACCGCTACCGGCGCTAGGATCCAGATCGGCTTAAGGCCGCCGGGACCCGTAGCAAGCCTGACATATAACCTATAAACCTGTATAATCCCATACATGATCAACAACATGCATAAAAACTTAAAACTTTTCCTTTAAACATCCAACTCAACCTGAACATACATGTACATAGTCATGATCATAATCATGATCCCTCTGTGGGATCTCATCAATGCCCCAACGGGCGATATAACATGAGATGAGTTGGCTTACATGAACATTATAAAACATTTTTATAGATCATGTATCAAAAGGGATAAAATACTCATAGGGTCAAGCACATCTATAACCTCAATATACCTCATTACATAACATACTGTAATCTCTTGCATTACATCATAGTACAATTGTCATGTCCACAATCTAGCTATTACATAGACATACTTCAAAACTCTGGCTAACCTCCTGGTCTACCCTGTACCTGCACATCTGGGGTTAGGGGAGAGGGGTGAGCTACAAAGCCCAGTGAGCAGAATAGTGAAATCATATATTAAAATTTCATGCTTTCATGAAATGCAACACATCACAACAAATCACATCTCGGATGGTATTGTCACCAATAGTCCTCTACATAGTCCAACTGTGCCGGGACGTAGAATGGGTACAACCGGTCTTTCCCTTAACATAACATAACATATCATACAGTCCAACTGTGCCAGGGACGTAGAATGGGTACAACCTGGACTTCCTCTTACATCGTGCCAGGGACGTAGAATGGGTACAACCTGGACTTCCATACCATATCATGCCATAACATCATCATATCATATGAGGACTAAAGGATCATCCAATGACCAATCCACATCAACATCATAAATGCAATGCAACATATTCGTGAATACTAATGCAAACAACCTACTATATCTCATGGCAATTCATGATGCATGGATCATGCTAAAAAATTCATATTTCATTTATTTTAAAACTTAAAGTTTATTCCACTCACCTCTGGCTAGCTCTGACAAACTCTGTAGCAGCTGGCTCACTGCTGGGGTCCTCGGTTCCTCGGGTCCGAACCTACACGGGTGGACTCCAATGAGGGACCAAACATACATAAACATAACTCTAATATACTCCCCAAAAACCCCCTAAAACATCATGGAATAATTACATAAAAACATGTAAGAAATGGCTGGACAGAGCACTTTCGGCGGCCGAAAGTCCCTCCAGAGCCGAAAGTCAGGCAGGTTCGGCGGCACCTTCGGCGGCCGAAACTCCCAGACAGAGACGAAAGTCTCCTTTCGGGGGCAACTTCGGCAGCCGAATGCTGCCTCCACAAGGGGGTTCGGCGGCCGAAAGTTCCTTCGGCTGCCGAACCTGGTTTCTCCCAAATGGGCAGAAACTTGGTTCAAATGAACCTCTTGCCTCCCAAAACCTCAAATCATGTATGAACTTGTTCTAAAACATGCATACACATCATACATCACACCTAGGGGTCTCAAACTAGCATATACCCCAACTACAACACTTCAAACACACAAAAATCAACATACATTGCTCATCAAAACATCAAAACCCATAAACTCATCAACAAGCCTAAACATGCATCTCTACCCATAAAACAACTTAATGCTTGTTTAAAACACATAACAAGGGTGGATCCGAGCTACCTCTTGAAGAAACGAGAGGAAAGGAGATCCTAGCTTGGAGATGGAGAGATTGAGCTTTTTGAACCTCCAAGTACCCAAAACTTGTTCTTTACTCACAGATCTTCAAAACAGAAGTTAAAACCCGTGAAAATCATGGAAGATCTAAGGAAAACACTTAAGATCGAGGGAGGGGTGGCGGAGACTCACCTTGGCCGACAACGGGGGAGAAAAAGCTCGCCCGTGCGGACCTAAGGGACCCTTTTATAGGTGGCTGGCCAGGCCACGTTCGGGGGCCGAAAGTGCCTCCGCATGCATGCCATGTTCGGCGGCCGAACTTGACTTTCGGCGGCCGAACCTGGACTTCCCTCACTCATGCTTTCGGGGGCCTAACGTGCCTCCCAAAACGCATGCATGTTCGGCGGCCGAACTTGACTTTCGGCGGCCGAACCTGGGTTTTCCTCCAAAGACTCTTCATGCAAAAACTCATTAAATTTTCATGTTTAAAATCATGAAATACCTTAAAACATTTTATGAAAACATGTTTCTACCCTACTAGAGGCTTCCGACATCCGAGATTCCACCGGACGGTAGGAATTCCGATACCGGAGTCTAGCCGGGTATTACAATATTTGCATACTAAGGAACTTGATCCGAAGCAAAAAATAGATGTTCATATGGAAATTCATCCTTAAGTGGTGTAGGTTCTTCAGCCAATAACGACAGCCGGCTAAAATGATCAGCAACTAAATTCTCAAACCCTTTCTTTTCTTAAATTTCTACATCAAACTCTTGGAGCAAAAGGATCCACCAAATTAGTCCAGGCTTTGCATCATTTTTCTTGAAAATATATTTTAAAGTTGCATGGTCAGAATAAACAATTACTTTAGTGCCAAGTTGTAACGGCCAGCTGCCTGCTTCCGGTGTGGAAGCCGTCCCACATCAGAAGATGATGGAAAATTAGAATTGTATATAATAGCTAGCACGAAACTACTAAATAACTTGGGTTAACCATTTTGGGCCAAGTGAAAAGTGGGCTCAAAAGTTATTTGGGCCAGTTTGGGCCCGGCTGTTTCAATTGGTATCAGAGCCACCCTAGGTCAGATAAATTGTGCAGAGCTAGTGAGTCTGCGAGGAAAGGGTTACCCGTGAGAGACGGGTGGAGCCGCCTAAGGTACTAGCGAACCAAATACCTAAGGGTTTGGTCCTGGTTAGCAATTGTAACCGATTTAGTTGCGACGAGGACGTCGCAAATTTAGCGGGACCGAGTGTAACGGCCAGCTGCCTGCTTCCGATGCGGAAGCCGTCCCACATCAGAAGATGATGAAAAATTAGAATTGTATATAATAGCTAGCATGAAACTACTAAATAACTTGGGTTAACCATTTTGGACCAAGTGGAAAGTGGGCTCAAAAGTTATTTGGGCCAGTTTGGGCCCGACTGTTTCACAAGTAAATATGAATAGAATTTTTCTAAAGCAAAACCTATAGCTAGAAGTTCTTTTTCCGTAGTTGAGTAATTGCACTATGCACTATTAAGTGTTCTGGATGCATAGTAGATGACGTGATGATCTTTTCCTTTCCTCTATCTTAATACTGCACCCACGGCTTGGTTGCTAGCATCGCACACAATTTCAAAAGGTTGATTCCAATCAGGTGGCTATATTACTGGTGCAGTAATTAATATCTCTTTGAGTGCATCAAATACCTTTTTGCAAGAATTATCAAAAGTGAACTCAACATTCTGTTGCAATAACCTGCAGAGTGGCTGAGTTATTTTTCAGAAATTCTTGATAAATTATCGGTAGAAACCTCCATGCCCAAGGAAGAAATGAATTTCATGCACATTCACGGGTAAGGCAATGATTTAATAATATTTATCTTATATTTATCAACCTCAATTCCCTTTTTTGACACAATATGTCCTAAAATTAGCCCTTGGTCTATCATAAAATGGCACTTCTCATAATTTAACACCAAATTGGATTCCAAACACCTCTTAATAACCTTTTGAAAGTTAGCTAAGCATTCATTAAAGGAGTTACTATGTACGGTGAAATCGTCCATGAAGACTGCTATGATGTCCTCTACAAAATATGAAAATATACTAACTATGTATTGTTGAAATGTGGTTGGTACATTGCAAAGTCCAAATAGTATTCGTCGGTAAGTAAAGGTGCCAAATGGACAGGTGAAGGTAGTCTTCTCTTGGTCCTCAGGTGCTATAGAAATTTAGTGAAAACCTGAATATCTATCAAGATAATAATAATGAGATTTTCCAACTAAACGCTCAAGCATCTGATCAATAAATGAAAGTAGAAAATTATCTTTTCGAGTGGATGCATTTAATTTGCGATAATCTATACAAACCCTCCACCCGTTTTGAACTCGAGTGGGTACTGATTCTCCATCTTCATTCTTCACCACTATGCTTGTTTTCTTGGGGACAATCTGAACTGAGCTCACCTATTTACGGTAGGAAATGGGATAGATCACACTTGCATCAAGTAATTTCAGAATTTCTTTTTTGACCACTTCCATCATTGGAGGATTCAAACGGCATTGAGCCTCCCTTATTGGCTTGCTGTCTTCTTCCAATAAAATTCTGTGTATACATGTGGAGGATTGATTCCTTTTATATCAGCTATGGCCTAACCAATTGCACATTTGTTTTCTTCTAAGACTCAGATAAGCTCCTCTTCCTTATATACTATCAACTTGTTGGAGATTATTATTGGTAATGAATTTTCTATCCTAAGATATGGATACTTGAGATGAGTAGGCAATGGTTTTAATTCCAGCTATGGAGCATGCACAACAGATGGTGAAAGTTTAGAATGAACAGTAGGTAATTCTAAAATAGAGACATTATGTTTGACTTTATTAACTTCAAGTTCAAAGACAACATTGTCCAGCCCCTCTTTTAAAATGAAATAAGTATTTATGGCTGTCAATTTAGCTTTATTCAGGTGCTCATACATGACTGTTCTTAGTTCATCCTTACCTTGTAACTCAAATACCTGCTGGATTATAGGCTAGATGATATTCACACCACACAGATTAGAAAAGTCATTTGAGTATTTCATACTGTTACACACATTAAATTTTATAATTTTCCCAGCGAACTCCATGGTAACTATTCCATAAAAAACGTCTATTTTTTTCCTAACAGTTGTTAAGAAAGGTCTACCTAACAAGAGGTCAGATGTATTATAAGACTTATCATCATCCATATGAACTATGTAAAAGTCAGTAGGGAATACTAAATTACCAACTTGCATAAGAACATCCTCTAAGACTCCTTTAGGGTATATAACCAATCTATTCGCCAATTGTATCACCACACTAGTTTTTTTTCAAAAGACCAACATTTGAAGACTAATAAATAGATAATGACATTACATTTATAGATGCACTTAAGTCATACATTGCCTTCTTGACCCTCACCTTGCCAATTTTTATAGAAATAGCAAACATACATTGGTCCTTACATTTGGTTGGCATTTTACTTTGGAAAACAATAGGTACTTTTTTATCCATACAAACCTTTTGGTAGCCTACCAGCTTTCTTTTATTGGTGCATAATTCTTTTAAAAATTTTGCATGGTAGGTACCAATTAAATTGCATCAAGTAAAGGTATATTGACTTTTATCTTGCAAAATATCTCAAGGATCTCCTTCTCCTCTTTCTCTCTTTTGGACTTGGCTAATCTTTCAGGAAAAGGAGGTTTAATGATTAAAGGTTCGAATTGTACAGGTGCTAGGGATGATTTATCATCTAGTTCAGGTATTGCCATCTCAGTCTCCAAATTTGCATTGTGATTGTGCCCATGACCTACCTGACGAGGATTGTCCTGCAACTCTTTTCTACTTTTGAGTGTAATGGCACTTGCATTCTGCTTGGGTTCACTATGGTTTGAGAATGTAGCTTGCATTGATTTTCTAATTTGTTCATTGATGTTGTCAATTGACTCATTTGTGTTTCCAAATTACGAATGCTCATCCTTGTCTCCTGTTGAAATTATTGAGTATTAGTTGCCAAGCTTTTAACAATATCTTCTGAAGACAAACTTGAGTTTGAGTTTGATGAAGATACATGTTACTGTTGAGTTTGTGTAGGCTGATAGCTTTGGTAATTTTATTGCTTATAGCTAAAATTCGAGTGGTTTCTCCATCCTGGGTTATACTTATTTGAAAAAGGATCATTATTTTTTTATGGAGCACTTGGGAACCCATTTACAACATCCACATGTTGGTCGTCTTCTTGAAGTGAAGGGCACATATCAGTGGGATGACCCGTATTAGCACAAATTCCATAAGCCTAGACTTGTTGTGCCTTTTTTGTAACAAGATTTTCAACCAAAGTGATTAGATGAGAAAATTTAGATTCAACATAAGAATTACTTATCTCATAAACTCTTTTGTGAGAGTCTTGTAAGGGTCCAAATTGCTGTGAATTTACTGCCACAATGGATATCAACTCCCTAGCCTCTTGAGATGTTCTCTTACATATCGCTCCTCCACTTGCAGCATCCATCATATGTCTTTCCATGGTTGTGAGTCTCTCATACAAATGGAGGAGTTGTTTATCTGTGATGTCATGTTTAGGACAACTTGCACATAGGCATTTAAATCTCTCCCAATAGTTATAGAAAGTTTCTGTATCTTTTTGCTTGATTTGTGATATTTCCCTTCTAATTGTAGATGCTCTAGAAGTGAAAAAAATCAATCCAAAAATAATTTCACCATCTCTCCCCATGTGGTGACTGAACCTAGAGGTATGTAATACAACCAATTTTTTGCATTTTCAGCTAGGGAGAAAGGTAAGGCTCTCAGCTTGATTTACTCTTTAGAAATTCCTTATGGTCTTATACTGGAGTATACCACATGAAATTCTTTCATGTGTTTATGAGGATCTTCCTTTTCACATCCCTTAAAAGTAGGGAGGAGATGAATTAATCCTGACTTTAGTTCAAGTAGTACATTTAGTGCAGGATAGGTGATGCAAAGGGGTTGGAAATGTCAACATCTTGTATTTGCTGATTCATCAGCCATCTTTTCTTCTATGTGAGATTCGCTAGAAGAATCGTCTGAGTTAGGTGCTGTCTCCTCCGTGCCCACGACCTGTTCTTCGATAGCAATCTGTTCCTCAATAATGACATGTTCCTCAATAGCAACTTGTTCTTGTTCTTCAATGTTTCTATTTAGTTGTTTGGTTTCTTTTCTCAACTTCCTTATGGTCTTCTCAATTTCTGGATTGATTTTGAGCCTACCTATAGGATTAGAACATGTCATTCAGAAGAATTAATAAAGCAATTTAAACTAGTCCCTGACAATGGCGCCAAAATTTAATGGGCGTTGAAACCACAAAAAATAAATTTCTGCTCAAAACAAAATAAATTGTGATAATAGCAAGCGAGGTCGATCTCATAGAGACTGTAGGTAAATTAATTCTATTGAATGAATTGTTGAATGAACAAAGAAATAGAAGAAAAATAAAATGGGGGGATTTTGAATGTAGAGGAGTAAAAATTAATTCAATAGGAAAATAAATAAGACTAATCTAAAGAAATAAACAGTTACATTTAAGAGTAAAAATCAAGATGAGAATAATTCAATCAAAGGATTAATTTTAGTTTCAGCTATATTAGTTGATCACAGATGCAAAGAATAATTCCAATTTATTTATTGATAAACTAGTTATAGATATTGAAAACACTTCAGATATCCAATCATTAGATTTCAAACTAGTTAAGAGATGCTCGTTAATTAGTTCTAATTATTAGATAACCATAGGAGGCGCTCCTAAAATCTAATCCAATTACAATATTAAGAATTAAAAGGACTTGATCCTAAGTAACAAATGCGAGACGCTCGGTTTATTTAAATTAGATTATATTATTCCTTAAGAAGGCCTTACGCAACCTAATTCACTACTTATTTCAGTTTAACTAAATAATTATGGATTTAATCAACCTGAATATCAACATATCATCCTATTAATTAAGCAATGACACCTTAATGTAACAATCAATAGAATAATAATAATAAGCAATAGATAAGGGAACAATATAAATATCAAGAAATATTCAAGGAAGCACTAGAATCATGTAGATCTCATAACCAGATAAACTAAAATCTCAATTATCCTTTAACTGAAAAAGAAGAATTTAGCCACACATGTTCTTGGCTAAACACAACAAGAAGAATAGTGTTTTCAGCTTCGTCAAATTAATTTAAAACAAAAAATGATTTTATACATCAAAATGTCATCTTTATATAGTACTAAAAATTCTAACTCAACCTAAATACTAGTAACCAAAATCAAAGTTGAGTCTAATGTATCTTAGCAAGTGAGGTGGAGTTCAAAGTTGAGTCTACAAAGATATCAAAATTTCAAATGAATCAAACTATTTTAAATAGAATCAAACTCAATATCTAGGTGTTTTAGAACATTAAAACTATACAAATGTGCATATTATCAATCGTATACAATGTTTACTAAAAATGACACCGTTAAAGATATTGGTAAGGATAAAAAAGTTATGCCAAAATTTGATGGTGACTCAACAAACCTAGAGTTGATTCCTCCAACGGAGGTGCTAAGACATGTTAGAGGTGGAGTTCAAGAAAATTAACTAAAACAGATAAAGCTCTCATTGAAGATGAATCAAATGATGAGGATGATAATCATATTCAACTACTAGTACCTATAGCTTCTTTAGTCCCACAAAAGAGATATGAAAGAGCTAGATGAACCTCTCCTAAATACTCTAGAGACTAGTATGTATTACTAACTAATTGTGGAGAATTAAAAAGTTTTGAAGAATCTATGGATGATGAACACAAACAAAAGCGCATTGAGGCCACGTAAGACGAGATGAAGTCTATGCATGAGAATAAAACTTTTGAACTGGTGAAGTTGCCCAAAGGGAAGAAAACTTTGAAGAATAAATGGGTATTCAAGATCAAGTATAATAAAACACAGTCTCCATACTCGATTTAAAGTTAGATTGACTGTCAAAAGTTTCAACCAATAGAAAAGGCATTAATTTTAAAGAGATATTCTGACAATAATGAATATGACATCCATTAATACAATTCTAGGCCTAGAAATTGATGTTTGATTTGGAGATTGAACAAATAGATGTAAAGACTGCCTTCCTTCATGAATGTTTGGAGAAATAGATATATATGGAGTAAGCAAAGGGTTTCAAAAATAAAGGAAAAAAGGACTATATTTCAAGCTGAAGAAAAATTTGTATGGCCTAAAGCAGAAATCAAGACAATAATACAAGAAGTTTGAGTCTCTGATGGGAGAGCAAGGTTATAAGAAGAGTACTATAATCCACGATGTATTTGATAAGAAATTCTCTAATGGCAATTTCATCATCTTGTGGCCGTCTGTTCATGATATCTTGATTGTTGGCAAGAATATCTCCAGAATTGATACTTTGAAGTAGCAACTGAACAAGTCATTTACCATGAAAGACTTAGGGCTAAAGCAGATTCTTAGTACAAAGATAATCAGAGTAAAAGCGTCAAGAGGTTATAGTTGTCACAAGAGGATGAGATAGAAAAAGTACTTTAAAAGTTCAACATGGAGCATACTAAAGTCTTAGTTGTGCTTTTGCTAACCACTTTAATCTGAATTCAAATTAGTGCATTCCATAGATGAAGAGAAAGAAGAAATGGACAAGGTTCCCTATGCTTCAACAGTTGGAAGTGTAATGTATGCATGGTATGTACACGACCAAATATTACTCATACAGTTAGAGTAGTGATTCGGTTTCTTTCAAATCCAAGAAATTTGAAAGGAACACTCAAACATCATGAAGTGAATTCTAAAATATCTTTGTGACACTTTCAAACTATGTTGGTATTTTGGAAGTAGTAAACTTATGTTAGTTGGCTGCATAGATGCAAATATAGTTAGCAATATTGACTCGAGAAAGTCTATGTCGAGATATTTGATTATATTTTCAAGGAGAGATATGTCATAGCAGTTAAAATTATAAAAGTGAGTTGCTCTTTCTAATATTGAAGCAAAGTTTATTGCAACAAGTTAAACATATAAAGAGTTGCAATTGATGAAGAAGTTTTTAAATGAACTTGATTTTCAATAAGAAAAATAACAGTTATACTATGATAGTTAGAGTACTATTCACATTAGGAATAATTCCTTCTTCCAATCAAAATTGAAGCACATTAATATGAGATATCATTGGTTCAGAAATGTTTGGAGATGAAGCAACTACTACTTGAGAATATCCATACAAAAGAAAATGGATCAAATATGTTGAGTAAGATTTTACTAAGGGAAAATTTTAAATATTGTCGATTAGTAGCTGAATCGGTGGAGCCCTCCATATAGTCAAGAGGGAGAGACCGGGTCCCTCCAACATGGAGAGTCCACTGCCATAACAGAAATACATTTATATACAAAAAGAAAATAAGTCCAATTAATCTCTTATAATTTTGCTCGAATGTCAAATAAACCCTTAAATTTAGCCTTTAAGATAAAAAAAAGTTACGATATGATAGAATATTTTTTAATAATAATTTTTTTTTGTAATTTTAAATTATTTACTATTTCTATGTATTTTTTTTAAATTTTTATGTTAATTAACATAGTAATTTTTGATATTTTAAATTATAAAAAATAATTTTTTATTATTAAAAAATAATATTATATCATAACAGAATTTATTTAATTTTAAATGTAACATTTTTAATAAAAAATTGAATTGAGGTTATTTGACTATTGAGAAAAGTATGGAGGATTAATTGAATATATTTTAAAAAAATAAAAAATGCAAATGTCAATGGGGGCATTAAATGAAGCAATTGCCATTTAATGACAATCGGAAAATAGGCATTGTTCTTAGCGGCAAGAGATGGAGCTCTTTAGGCACTAAAAGTTCGAGCAAATCTTATAGCTATGAGTTTTTCTTAGTTTAGTTTAGTAAGTTTTTCAAAACTTGTGGTTTTTGAGAAAAATATTGAGAGAAAATAGTCTATCTTAGAGATTATTTCTAAAAAAGGAGAGTGATAAATAGTAATGAAATTATTTTAGGTATTTAGGTAAATACTTTGAATGCCATTATTTCTTAGTAAATCTCATTTATATTTTTTTTTTACATGCTATTTTAAAATAGTGAAAAAATTATTCAAAATTTAACACGTAAATATAACTCAAAATAAGGATGAATGAATTTAAAATTATTGTGTACTCATTTATGCTATTTTAAACCTGGTATTTCCCCAACAAAGAGGTATAGCATGCAAAGTTCTTTATGATATTTCAATTCTAGATCTTATTTGCATTCAACGACCAACTATATCTTTGAAGAAATTTTGACTCAAATTTTTTGGCTATTCAAGTTTGAGGTGTAAATAAATCGAGACAAACTGAGTTTTGAAGAGTTTAAGTTTAGTTCGTTAAAAAAAATTTTTAAATTAGATCCAAAAGTCGAGATTTACTCATTTCGAACTTGAACTGAGTATTAATAAGTTCAAACTTTGTTCGTTTAGAAAACGAATTTAGACAAGTCAAGTTTTTATCGAATTTAATCTCGAATAGTTTATTACCAATTCAATTCATTTACAAGTATAATGAATTTTAATTTAAAAATAATAAATTTAAAACTAAATAATTTTAGTTAAATTAACTCGTAAATCCATAAAGAACGAGTTTTTAAATCTTTATAACTCGAATATCTGCAAGCTCCAAGAATGTAATTAAACTATGCACAACTGAAGTTTACAAAACTTAGATTTGGCTCATAAAAATTTATGCAGAGTTTAAGTTTAATTCTTTTATAATATTAATCTCTTATAACATGTTCGTGAACCTGCTCATAAATTCAGAAACGAGCCGAACTCACAAGTTTTATCGAGTCGAATAGTGTGAAACTCAAGTTTGACTCGTTTACTAAACTAGTTGAAAAAATAAATTTAAACTTGACTTGTTAAAAATCGAGTCGAGTCCGATCGAATAATAATAATAATAATATTTAAATATTAAATTATAAATCTCTCAAAATAATTTTTTTTTCTAAAATTAATTACTAAAAAATACTAAAACCTATTTAGTCACAAAAAATAATTTTTACTTCTAGCTCTTTATTTTTTTTAAGATTATGATTTCCATTTTATGTGAAAAATATATATGAACAATGAGTTCACTTGTTAATAATAAAAACAGTTTTTTGAATTCATTTTTTAAATTATTCACATATTTTATAATTAAGAAAATAATTATAATATATATAGTACATACACTTATTTTACTTTCAAAAATATTATATTATTATTATTCATTTATTTTATAATATGGTTTATTATAATTATTATTTTGAATTATAAAAGTGTAGTATTATATAAGTTATATAAAATTTTTAATTTTCAATTTAGAAAACCGCTGAAACACAAAAGTTTTATTGTAAAAAAAATATAAAAAATAAATTAAAATTATTTTGTCAATTATAAAAAATTAAAAAAGGGAAAATCTACACGGTAAGAGCACAAAACTTTATTATTCGCTGGTATTTATTTTGGTTATCCTTGCATTTTCTTTCTTTTTTTGGATCCAGTACCATATAAATTGGAGTGAGCATTAAAATTAAATTAAATTTAAAAATTAAAATTAAAATTAAAATTTTAATATTTATAAAAATTAGATAAAATTGATTTTAAATAAAAATTAATTTAAATCAAATCGATTCGATATCCATTAAACTTTTAAATAGAATTTTTATTTTTTATATTTTATTTTTAATATTTTAAAATTTAATTAACATATTTCAATTTTGGTTTAATTTCTTTTATTATAAAAAATTAATAGAATAAATTATATTTTAGTCCCTAAATTTTAATGTAATTAATGAATTGATCCCTGTATTTTTAAAATCGAATGCTTAAATTTATTTATCCGTCCAAATTAAAATTCCTTCCATCCATTTTTACCATTAAAAATATAAAAATATCTTTATTGCCCTTTTTAAATGCATAAACTACACTTGAATTCTTGAGTTTTAGTATAATTAATAGATTAGTCTCTATATTTTTTAAATTATACACTTAAATCCTTATATAATCAATCTGTCATCATCTATTATAATTTAAATATTTTGATCTTTCATTTTTTATTTGAAAGAATATAATTTTTATTTATAATATCTTATTTAGCTAATTTTTAACAATTTTTATTCTTCAATTTTCATTCATTAAAATACTTCAATATTTATAATTTCAAAATTTTCAAAAAATACTTACAATTTCAGCTATTTTTAAGTGGTACTAAGTAATTTTTAAATAGGTTGTAAACATTTATAAAGAGTATTTTAAAAAAAAATGGTACTTTCAGAAAAAGTTTGACCGTCCATTAGTTTTGAACTAATATCATATGGAAGAATTCTAATTTTAGATAGATTAAATATATAGGGATTTAAGAATTTAATTTTAAAAATATAAGGATTAATCCGTTAATTATATTAAAACTTAGAATTAGAGTGTAGTTTACACAATATAAAATTCTTTACCTATATTGAAAGAATTTAAGTGCTCATTAAGGTATTTTAGGTATTTAAATTATTTATCTCCCTTTGATTAGTTGATTAACGGAATTATGGATGGAAGGACGGACTTTCAATTTGGAAGGATTGATTATATAGAAATTTAAGTATTCGATTTTAGAAATACAGAGATCGATTTATTTTAAAAATTATCTATTTTTTTAATTAAAATTAAATCGAATCGAAATAATTAAAATTTTTTAAAAATTAAAATCAAACTGAATCAAATTCAAAATAATAAAAATTAAATTAAAATTTTAAATTAATTTAATTTCATTATTTTTTTCAATTTAAATCAAATATTGATCACCACACGTATAAAAGCGCTCGAGATTATTTTAAAGGTTCAGAAACAAATCAAATTAATAAAACCAAATTAATACACTCAATCCAAATCCAAGTACGCCAATCAAAAAACACGACCAAACACACCAATAGAAGCAAGAAATTATGAAGAAGTGAATAATATAATATTGAATGTAGCTCCTATAATCCAATGAGCTATAAGACACTGCTTTAAATAAAAAAATAATAACAACTGCTGTAGCAACTAAATAGAAGAAAGCGGAGAAAGTGGAGAAAATGACTGAGCTATTTCAGGTAATCAAACCCATTACCCGTGGGATCCTAACCACTAAGACTTATTCAAACTAAACATATTTACAATAATACACCTTATCTCTCCACAGCTCTAGCACATGGCATCCAGCCTTATAACTCCAGAGGGATATTTGCATCCTTATAACCCCTTAAGTCATTATCCCCCCTCAAACTTTGTCGGGGCTGCAGATAGAGTTTGTGATGAAATTGAGCCAAGCAAGCCTTTGTCATGGGCTTTGTAAAAATGTCAGCCAGTTGTAATGACGACAGAATATGCTTAGTAGTTAAAACCCCTTGAGCAACGCGTTCTCTTACATAATGATAGTCCAGAGCAATGTGTTTGCTACGAGCATGTAGTATAGGATTAACAGTAAGATACAAGGCACTTAAGTTGTCACCATGAAGAACCGGAGGATGATGGATGGGAACTCGTAAATCAGCCAATAAATAGCCCAACCATGTGAGCTCAGCGGCAGCATGAGCCATAGCGCGATACTCCGCCTCGGTGCTGGAACGAGCCACTGTATTCTGTTTCTTGGCACACCACGAAAGTATATTTGAACCTAGAAAAGTACAGTAGCCGGTGGTGGATCCCCGAGTAGTTGGACAACCAACCCAATCTGCATCAGAAAAAGCACTAAGAACAAGTAAAGTGTTAGCGGTTAGAGATAGGTCGTAGTGAATAGTGCCTTTTAAATAACGTAAAATCCGCTGAACAAATTTTAAATGGGAGGCGTCAGGTGTGTGCATAAACTGAGAAACGTAATTCACACTAAAAGAAAGATCAGGCCGGGTCAGTGTAAGATATTGCAAAGAACCAACAAGGCCCCAGAAATAGCGAGGATCAACAGTTGTGTCATCTGGAGTGGAAATTGTGTTTTGTACCGAAGGCGTAGGCATAGGCCAACAATCTAACATTTGAGCACGCTTCAGAATAGAATGAGCATAATGAGTCTGTGATAAATGGAGCCCAGTGGGTGTAGTGTGAATCTGAATGCCCAAGAAATGATGTAACGGACCGAGGTCCTTCATAGAAAATTCAGAATTTAAGACCTGCAAGAATGATTGAACTAGAGGAGGGGAAGAGCCTGTGAGGAGCATATCATCAACATAAATTAATAAGACCAAAATTCTTGTCGTTGAGTGAAAAATGAAAAGAGAAGGATCGGCAAGACTGCAATAGAAACCATATTTAATTAAAAAAACACTTAATCGATCAAACCAGGCACGCGGTGCCTGTTTTAATCCATACAATGCACGCTGAAGCTTACAAACATAAGAGGGATGCGCAGAATCAATCATTCCAGGAGGTTGTTCCATATAAATATTCTCAGAAATGAAACCATGCAGAAAAGCATTTTTAACGTCAAGTTGACGAATAGGCCAACCCCGAACTAAAGCAACAGTTAAAATTAAACGGATGGTACCAGGTTTTATAACGGGTGAAAAAGTTTCAGTGTAATCGACACCGTCAAGTTGATGGAAACCCTTAGCAACTAAATGAGCTTTCAACCGTTCTAACGTGCCATCGGGTTTTAACTTAGCTTTATAGACCCACTTACACCCTATAACATTTAAATCAGCAGTGCGAGGAACTAATGTCCAAGTCTCATTCTTAATTAAGGCATTAAACTCATCAAGCATAGCATTTTTCCACCCACTATGAGCAAGGGCATGTTTGACACTCTTAGGTTCAGGAGGAATAGACGGAGACACGGTAACATTCAAAGCATATTTGGGGTTGGGTTTAACAATTCCTGACTTCGACCGAGTAATCATAGTATGTGAAGAAGGTAAATTCAAAGCGTGTTCATCAAACATAGTATCATCAAGAGAAGCAGAATTACCTGGTGCAGTTAATGATAATTTTTCAAATTGAGAAACGAGAGATTCACTTACTGAACAGTCCAATGAATGTGTCTCTGTGGGCTGCTCTAGAAGGTCATTGTCTAATGAATGTGTCTCTATGGGCTGCTCTGGAAGGTCATTCGAGACAAACAATTGCTGGTCTGGTATTGTTGAACATTGTTGCACCTGGTCTGCAATCCGAAGCTCCTCTGGACCTTGATAGGAACTTTGTGTAGGAGTAGACGAATCTGCCACCGCCACCACTTGGTTTAAAACTGACGAACCAGTCTCCAGAACATCCGTTGGCACTGGAACAGTAACATGTGACAGAATTGGGGACTGAACTGCAGTGAAATCAGCTGCTGTTTGCTGCAGAACTGAGGATGTAGATGAGGGCTGCAACACCACCGCAGAAGGCACAATTGCGGCAGGCTGTTGGACCTGTGTGGCTTCACCTTCAGACGGCAGAATACTTGTGTTATGAGCATGAGAAGAGTCTGGCGAGGTAGCAATCTCAGAAGGCACACTCCCCTGTAAAGAAGGAAAAACAGTCTCATTTTGATTACTTTCATCAGAGTCGGTACATAAACTAACAGAAGCAGGCAACCACGAATTCATAACTTGAAGAGCAAAAGATGGATCAGCAGAAGTAGATTTGAAAGGAAAAATAGCCTCATCAAAAGACACATGACGACTTATAATAAATTTCTTAGTTCTAGGATTAAAACTGTAACAGCCCGGAAACCGAACTGCCACCGGCACTAGGATCCAGATCGACTTAAGGTCGCCGGGACCCGTAGTAAGCCTGCTCTTCTATCTGTATACCTGTGAAATCCCATACATGATCATACATTTGCTGTAAAAACATAAAACTTTTCTTCATTCCAAGGCTTAACCTGTGCATGCACTCTCTCTGTGCTCTACCAATCCCTACTAGAGCTCCTCATGGCTCTAGGCGGATCAATCTCATAATGTTAAGCCTGGTTTTACTCATAAACATACAACAATAAAGAAACATACATAAACTGATCATGTGACTCCAAGGGATTACAAGTCTTATAAATCAAGCACCATTCTATACACTATACATATACATTATCTCTATCCATATACATGTCCATACTAGCTATTACAAGACTCTGACCTCTTCCTGTACCCTGCTGAATTCTCTCTGACCTCTGAACCTGCACAACTGAAGTTAGGGGAGAGGGATGAGCTACGATAGCCCAGTGAGTAGAATAGGCAAATACAGGTGATAAAACATGCTCTCATGGAATGCAACACATAAGCACATCACCTCGGCCGGACGGATCAAAACTCCCTCTATCTCATCTGGGGTACCTACGTACCATGTGCCTGGTCCCCGTAGGGCTGTTCCAGGTCTTTATGCCTGGTCCTCGTAAGGCTGTTCCAGGTCTTTCCTCTGAGGGCTAATGAATCCTCACGAAGTCCGTGCCGTCTCACATAAGCAATGTACAAGGAGCAATGCCAAGTACAAGGATAAATGCAATGCATCATCTTTGTGTACACTAATGCACTCACCCTAAAGCATATTCATGATGCATGAAGCATGATAAAATATTCAGTTCTCATATTAAAACATTAAGTTAAATTCCACTCACCTGTAGTTCTCTCTGAACTGACTCTGCAGGTTCTGACTCTGGACTCACTGCTGATGTCCCTGATTCCTCTGGTCCGTACCTACACAGGTGGACTCAAATGAGGGACTAAGACCATCTCTAAGAAACTCCCCAAAACCCCTCTAAACAATCCTCAAACCATCACGTAAAACATGCAAAAGGAAGCTGGACAGGGCACTTTCGGCGGCAGGTTCGGCGGCCGAAACCCCACTCCAGAGACGAAACTCATGCATGTTCGGCGGCACCTTCGGCGGCCGAAGGTCTCGTCCAGAGACGAAACTCACACACTTTCGGCGGCCGAACTCCCTCTTTCGGCGGCCGAAAGTCCCTTTCTAAACCGAAAGCCTAGCTTTCGGGGGCAACCTTTGGCAGCCGAACTGCCTCCACAAAGGGTTCGGCGGCCGAACCTTCCTTCGGCGGCCGAACCTGGTTTTGCCCGAAGGACAGAACCCTGCTCTGTTTCATGCAAACTTTGCCCAAAAACCTACAAACATGCATAGCAACTACTCCCAACTAGCATATACACATATATATGCACAAAGGGGTCTAAAACTACCCTAAAACCCCAAACAAACATAACACACAACACTTAATCATGCTGGAACACCACAAATCACCAAAAACCTCACCTAAACCTAAACATGCAAACTACCCATACAAACTTCATAAAACCTTTCAAAACCATCAAAGAAGCTCAGGATCTTCACTTACCTCTTAAAAACTTGAGGATGAAGGATCCCAACGTAGAGATATGAAGAAAAGCTCTTCCAAAGCTCCAAGCTTCAAAACTTGGTTCTTTTGCTCAAAACCTTCATAAATCACCAAAACTCTTAAAACTCTTGAAAGATTTGATGAAAATCATGGAAAACATGAAAGTCAACGTAGGAGAGGCTGAAACTCACCTCTGGCTGCAAGTGGAGGAGAAATAACCTCCTTCCACCGACCCTTGGCCCTTTTATAGGTGGCTGGCCAGACCACCTTCGGCAGCCGAACGTGAAGCCGCAACCATGCAATGTTCGGCGGCCGAAAGTGACCTTCGGCGGCCGAACCTTTGCATTTCTCCCTTGTTGCTTTTCTTTCAAAACTCAAGTCTTTTAACCCTTCAAAACATGAAAACCAGTGAAAATACCTTAAAAAACATATGTATTACCCTTCTCGAGGGTTCCGACACCCGAGATTCCACCGGACTATAGGAATTCCGATGCCGGACTCGAGCCGGGTATTACATTCTCCCCCCCTTAAGAACATTCGTCCCCGAATGTTCCTAACACAACATAAACACATAGAAAAGGGGAAAAACTAACCTTAAAACAGATATGGGTATTGCTGGAGCATGGACTCCCGAGTCTCCCACGTGCACTCTTCTAGGTTGTGGTGGTTCCACAAAACTTTCACCATTGGTATCTCCTTGTTTCTCAACTTTCTGATCTGGGTGTCAAGGATCCGCACTGGCTGCTCTACATAGGTGAGATCACTGAAGATTTCCACCTCAGGTTCACTAAGAACCTTCTCTGGATCTGACACAAAATTTCTCAACATAGAAACATGGAATACCGGGTGAATTCGTTCCATAGAAGCCGGTAAATCTAGCTTATACGATACAGGCCCGATCTTCTGCAAGATCTCAAAGGGACCAATGTACCGTGGGGCCAGTTTACCCTTCTTTCCAAACCGAACCACTCCCTTCATCGGAGACACCTTAAGCAATACCATATCCCCCTCCTGGAACACTAGCTGCTTCCTACGGATGTCTGCATAGCTTTTCTGTCTGCTTACAGCTGTTCTGATCCTCTCTCTGATGATAGGCACTAACTTGCTGGTTATCTCAACTAACTCTGGCCCTGCAAGAGTTTTCTCTCCTACCTCTTCCCAGCAAACAGGTGTTCGGCACTTCCTCCCATACAAAGCTTCATAAGGGGCCATCCCTATGCTAGCATGATGGCTGTTGTTGTAGGCAAACTCCACCAGAGGTAGATGCTGCCTCCAAGAACCGCCAAAGTCTAACACACACATTCTCAGCATATCTTCAATGGTCTGGATGGTTCTCTCAGACTGACCGTCTGTCTGTGGATGGAAAGCAGTGCTGAAATCCAACTTTGTGCCCATTTCCGTTTGCAGACTCCGCCAAAACCTGGAGGTGAACTGAGGTCCTCGATCTGATACTATCGACACTGGAACTCCATGCAACCTTACTATCTCGTCTGCATACACCTGCGCCAACTTGTCCACAGAGTAGTTACTCCTGACTGGAATGAAGTGAGCAGATTTAGTGAGTCTATCCACAATCACCCAGATGGAGTCTAGTCTGTTAGACGTCGCCGGTAAGCCCACTACAAAATCCATAGCTATGTTTTCCCATTTCCATTCTGGAATCGGCAGTGGGTTAAGCATTCCAGCCGGCTTCTGGTGCTCTAGCTTCACCCTTTGACATGTCTCGCAGGCTGACACGAACTGTGCCACTTCTCTCTTCATTGCTGGCCACCAATACACCCTTCTTAGATCTTGATACATCTTGGTGGCTCCCGGGTGAATGCTATACCTCGCATTATGAGCTTCCCTCATAATGTCTGCCTTCAAACTGCTATCATCTGGTACACATAACCTCTTACCGTGCCGAAGAATCCCCTCACTATCAAATCTGAACTCTGCACTGTTGCCCGACTGAACAGTCCTGGCAATCTTCACTAACTCGGGGTCTTCGTGCTGTTTCAGAGCCACTTGCTCTAGAAACACTGGTGTCACTCTCATCTGTGCAATCAAAGCACCTGTACCAGATAACTGCAACTGTAACCCGTCTTCCACGAGCTTGTAGAAAGCCTTCACCACCGGTCTTCTCTCTACTGCAATGTGGGATAAACTGCCAAGTGACTTTCGGCTTAAGGCATCAGCTACAACATTAGCCTTGCCCGGATGATATTGGATCTTGCAATCGTAATCACTGAGCAATTCTACCCACCGTCGCTGCCTCAAGTTTAACTCTCTCTGACTTAAGATGTGCTGCAGGCTCTTATGATCCGTATAGATCTCACATTTTACCCCATAGAGGTAATGCCTCCACATCTTAAGTGCAAAGATAACAGCTGCCATCTCCAGATCGTGTGTCGGGTAATTTAGCTCGTGCTTCTTCAGCTGTCTAGAAGCATAAGCTATCACTTTGTCATTCTGCATCAACACACAACCTAATCCCACTCGGGATGCATCACAGAACACTGTGAAATCTTCATCACTGATCGGCAGCGCTAACACCGGCGCTGAAGTTAATCGTCTCTTCAACTCTGCAAAACTCTCCTCACATTCCTCTGACCACACAAACTTCTGATTCTTTCTGGTCAGTCTGGTCATAGGAGCAGCTATCTTCGAGAAGTCCTGAACAAACCTCCGATAGTAGCCTGCCAAACCCAGAAAACTCTTGATCTCAGTCACTGTAGTGGGTGTAGGCCAGTTGGCTACTGCCTCTACCTTTTTGGGATCTACTGCTATACCGTCCTCTGATATAACATGTCCCAAAAAGGAAATGCTCCTTAACCAGAACTCACACTTGGAGAACTTGGCATACAAGCCATGCTCTCTCAAGGTTTGCAGCACTATCCGCAGATGATGGGCATGCTCCTCTGCATTCCTGGAGTACACCAAGATATCATCAATAAAGATGATCACAAAACGATCTAAGTACTCCCTAAAAACCCTGTTCATGAGATCCATGAATGCTGCAGGGGCGTTAGTCAACCCGAACGGCATCACAAGGAACTCATAATGCCCATATCTGGTTCTGAAAGCAGTCTTGGATACATCTCCTTCCCTGATCTTCAACTGGTGGTATCCGGATCTCAGATCTATTTTAGAAAAACAACCTGCTCCTGCCAGCTGGTCGAATAGATCATCGATCCTGGGTAAAGGATACTTGTTTTTGATAGTGACTTTGTTCAACTGTCTGTAGTCGACACAAAGTCTAAGAGGTCCATCCTTCTTTCTGACAAACAATACTGGAGCACCCCAGGGTGAGGTACTCGGGCGGATGAAACCCTTAGCTACCAAATCCTGTAACTGCTCTTTCAACTCTCGCAACTCTGCTGGTGCCATCCTATAGGGAGGAATAGAGATCGGTCTAGCATTGGGCATCAACTCAATCTCGAACTCTATTTCCCTATCCGGTGGTAGTCCTGGAAGCTCTTCAGGAAACAAATCTAGGAAGTCTCTGACAACTGGTACTGAGGCTGGTTCCCTAACCTGACTGTCTAGCTCTCTCACATAAGCTAGGAACCCCTGACACCCCTTCCTTAACATTCTACGAGCCTGGAGGGCTGATATCAAACCCCTAGGTGTCCCTCTCCTGTCTCCTCTGAAGACACACTCTGACCCATCCTGGTCTCTGACACTGACTACCTTGTCTCTACAGTTCAGGGTAGCATCATACGTAGATAACCAGTCCATCCCTAGAATGACATCAAAATCTGTCAACTCTAGAACCACCAGGTCAGCTGGAAGGTATCTACTCTCTATGCACACTGGACTGAACCGACAGACTGACTCTGCCAAAGATGGATCACATTTGGGTCCACTGACCCATAGAGGACACTCTAACTCAGACACCATCAGACCCAACCTCTCTGCAGCTCTAGAAGAAATGAAAGAGTGAGAAGCACCGGGGTCCATTAAAGCATACACCTCTGAACACCCAATGATGAGATTACCTGACACCACCGTGTTCGACGTGTCTGCCTCCTGCTGAGTCAGGGTGAAAATCCGTGCTGGGGCTGACGGACCTGCACCTCGGGAACCCATCCCTGATGAAGAGGTTGCCCCTCTTCCTCTTCCTCTGCTACTGCTTGGTGGTATGGCTGAAGCTACTGGCTGTACTACACTGCCCGTACTCATCTGCTGGGATGGTACAACTAAAGTCGCCTGAGGACATTCCCGTGCATAATGTCCCTCCTGCCCACACCTATAGCAGGCTGTGGATCCCAACTGACAAGCTCCTCTATGCTGTTTGCCACACCTCTTGCACACTGGAAAATCTGTGCCAGAACTGGAGCCACTACTCATTCCCAGACCCGACTTAAGCCTATTCCAGAACTTGCCTCTCTTTCCTCTGAATTTCTCCCATCTCTTCTTACTTGCACTTACTGTATCCTGTGAGGAGGAACCTGGTTTAACACCAGAAGACTGTGCCTTAACTACACCTTGACTTATGGCACTGGCCTCCATCTTTCTAGCAGCATCCACAATAGAGTGGAAACTTTCCTTCTCCGCATGAAGAATCAAAGAGAAATACCTGGGATGAAGCCTTGTGGCATATCTCTTTGCCTTCTTCTGATCTGTATCATATGCCTGACCGACATATGGCAACAATTCCAGGAACTTATCTGTATAGTCATCAACACTCATCTCCTCCGTCTGTCGCAACTGCTCAAACTCCACAACCTTTAGTTCCCTGGAACTGTCAGGAAAAGCCCATCCAGCAAATTCGTTGGCGAACTCTTCCCATGTCATACTCTCAAGTCTCGGGTCCACATAGTTCTTGAACCATTCTCTAGCTTTCTTGCACTTTAACGTGAACCCTGCCATCTCAATGGCTCTACCATCATCTGCTCCCAACTCACTTGTTATCATTCTGACTGCACTGAGATACTCAAAGGGATCATCTCCTGTATTGAATTTCGGAGCATCCAACTTTAAGTACTCGGTCATCTTCACCTTATTTCCCCCTGAAGAACTGGGTTGCTGTGCTTCTACAACAGGGGCTACTGGTTCAGGAGGTGGTGGTGGAGGAACTGGTTCCCTCACTTCAGGCTGTACTGGACTTGGATGAACAGGTGGGGGTGGATACATGTGATATGGTGGATAAAAAGCAGGATAGGGCATATATGGCATGTAGGGTGGATATGGGGCAAAGCTGGAGTAATCCGACGTGCCTCCCATCGGATACTCTGGGCCCTGTGGAAAGGGTGGATAGCCAAACCCAGAGGCCTGAACGCCTCCCTGGGACTCCCCCATACCTTCTTCTGACCTTCCTACATCCATGCTTGCATCTCTACTCTGATCCTCTTCCCTCACACCTCTTTCTTCTACTGACCTTCCCCCTCTGCTTACTCCTCTCCTGCTCTCGTCAGAAGACCTTCTAGGGTCTCGTGACGTTCCTTCCCTGCTTGACCTGTGCGATCTTGCCCTTGGCAAGGCAGGTGGACGAGCAGCTGTACCCTCACTTACGGGTGGGACTCCAGTCAATCTCGCGGATCGACGAGTTCCTCGCATCTTCACTCTCTGGAAAACAACAAACACATAAAACATAAGCAACACATCAAAAACATGCATAACTCATGGCATAGCACATCAGCATATAGACAGGACTGACATCCTATCCTAATGGACATGTTTTCCTATGGTGCTTGACCTACTAAACCTCTCTATGAGCCCAACTCTCTCTCTATAGGTCCGACCATATGAACCTAGGGCTCTGATACCAATCTGTAACAGCCCGGAAACCGAACTGCCACCGGCACTAGGATCCAGATCGACTTAAGGTCGCCGGGACCCGTAGTAAGCCTGCTCTTCTATCTGTATACCTGTGAAATCCCATACATGATCATACATTTGCTGTAAAAACATAAAACTTTTCTTCATTCCAAGGCTTAACCTGTGCATGCACTCTCTCTGTGCTCTACCAATCCCTACTAGAGCTCCTCATGGCTCTAGGCGGATCAATCTCATAATGTTAAGCCTGGTTTTACTCATAAACATACAACAATAAAGAAACATACATAAACTGATCATGTGACTCCAAGGGATTACAAGTCTTATAAATCAAGCACCATTCTATACACTATACATATACATTATCTCTATCCATATACATGTCCATACTAGCTATTACAAGACTCTGACCTCTTCCTGTACCCTGCTGAATTCTCTCTGACCTCTGAACCTGCACAACTGAAGTTAGGGGAGAGGGATGAGCTACGATAGCCCAGTGAGTAGAATAGGCAAATACAGGTGATAAAACATGCTCTCATGGAATGCAACACATAAGCACATCACCTCGGCCGGACGGATCAAAACTCCCTCTATCTCATCTGGGGTACCTACGTACCATGTGCCTGGTCCCCGTAGGGCTGTTCCAGGTCTTTATGCCTGGTCCTCGTAAGGCTGTTCCAGGTCTTTCCTCTGAGGGCTAATGAATCCTCACGAAGTCCGTGCCGTCTCACATAAGCAATGTACAAGGAGCAATGCCAAGTACAAGGATAAATGCAATGCATCATCTTTGTGTACACTAATGCACTCACCCTAAAGCATATTCATGATGCATGAAGCATGATAAAATATTCAGTTCTCATATTAAAACATTAAGTTAAATTCCACTCACCTGTAGTTCTCTCTGAACTGACTCTGCAGGTTCTGACTCTGGACTCACTGCTGATGTCCCTGATTCCTCTGGTCCGTACCTACACAGGTGGACTCAAATGAGGGACTAAGACCATCTCTAAGAAACTCCCCAAAACCCCTCTAAACAATCCTCAAACCATCACGTAAAACATGCAAAAGGAAGCTGGACAGGGCACTTTCGGCGGCAGGTTCGGCGGCCGAAACCCCACTCCAGAGACGAAACTCATGCATGTTCGGCGGCACCTTCGGCGGCCGAAGGTCTCGTCCAGAGACGAAACTCACACACTTTCGGCGGCCGAACTCCCTCTTTCGGCGGCCGAAAGTCCCTTTCTAAACCGAAAGCCTAGCTTTCGGGGGCAACCTTTGGCAGCCGAACTGCCTCCACAAAGGGTTCGGCGGCCGAACCTTCCTTCGGCGGCCGAACCTGGTTTTGCCCGAAGGACAGAACCCTGCTCTGTTTCATGCAAACTTTGCCCAAAAACCTACAAACATGCATAGCAACTACTCCCAACTAGCATATACACATATATATGCACAAAGGGGTCTAAAACTACCCTAAAACCCCAAACAAACATAACACACAACACTTAATCATGCTGGAACACCACAAATCACCAAAAACCTCACCTAAACCTAAACATGCAAACTACCCATACAAACTTCATAAAACCTTTCAAAACCATCAAAGAAGCTCAGGATCTTCACTTACCTCTTAAAAACTTGAGGATGAAGGATCCCAACGTAGAGATATGAAGAAAAGCTCTTCCAAAGCTCCAAGCTTCAAAACTTGGTTCTTTTGCTCAAAACCTTCATAAATCACCAAAACTCTTAAAACTCTTGAAAGATTTGATGAAAATCATGGAAAACATGAAAGTCAACGTAGGAGAGGCTGAAACTCACCTCTGGCTGCAAGTGGAGGAGAAATAACCTCCTTCCACCGACCCTTGGCCCTTTTATAGGTGGCTGGCCAGACCACCTTCGGCAGCCGAACGTGAAGCCGCAACCATGCAATGTTCGGCGGCCGAAAGTGACCTTCGGCGGCCGAACCTTTGCATTTCTCCCTTGTTGCTTTTCTTTCAAAACTCAAGTCTTTTAACCCTTCAAAACATGAAAACCAGTGAAAATACCTTAAAAAACATATGTATTACCCTTCTCGAGGGTTCCGACACCCGAGATTCCACCGGACTATAGGAATTCCGATGCCGGACTCGAGCCGGGTATTACAAAAACATTTATACCCTTTGTGTTTCTCACTATAACCAACAAAAACACATAAGCAAGACTTTGGATCAAACTTATGTGCCTTAGAGTCCCAAATGTACGGAAAACATTTGGAACCAAAGACACGCAACGAACTGTAATCAAAATGAAAACCATGAAGCATATAAAAAGGAGTCTCATTTCCTAAAACAGTAGTAGGTAATCTATTTAAAAGAAAGACAGCTGTTTGAAATGCTTCAACCCACATATATAAAGGTACATGACTATGGTACATCATAGTTAATCCTAATTCACGAATTACTCTATGTCGCTGTAACGCCCCGAAAATCGGACCGCTACCGGCGCTAGGATCCGGGTCGACTTAAGGCCGCCGGGACCCGTAGCAAGCCTAACATAAAACCTGTAAACCTGTATAATCCCATACATGATCAACAACATGCATAAAAATTAAAACTTTTCCTCATACATACTGTCATCAACTAACTCAACCTGTGCATACTCTGATCATATACATAACATAGTCCCTCTGTGGGATCTCATCAAGCCTTAAAGGCAAAACAACCTGTGTTGAGTTAGTTTACATAAACATCATAACATAAGATCATGTATATACAAAAGGGATTAACAATACATTATGGTCAAGCACAACTCTATCCTCAATGACCTCATTACATAACATCCTGAATATTCTTACATTTCATCATAATACAATTGTCATGTCCACAAACTAACTATTACATACATAAGACTTTTTCTCTTCTTGCCTTCTCTATCTATCCCGTACCTGCAAACCTGGGGGTTAGGGGAGAGGGGTGAGCTAGATGCCTAGTGAGTAGAACTGTAAAAAGAATATTTAAAACATGCTATCATGAAATGCGTCACTGCACAATTAAATTACACCACGGATGGACTGATTCAAAAATTCCTCAACTCCATGCCCGGCCCTATTATGGGCACCACAGGACTTCGTATTGCCCGGCCCTATTATGGGCACCACAGGTCTTCGTATTGCCCGGCCCTATTATGGGCACCACAGGACTTCGTATATAGAAGGCTAATGAATCATCCTAATGTCCATCCACTATCATCTATCACAACAATATAATGCGGCATAGTCGTGAATTCTAATGCAAACAACCTATAATATGATCATGATGCATGAAGCATGATAAAAGCATTTCATTTCTTAATTTAAAAAGGTTAAGTTTAGTTCCACTCACCTCTGGCTGACTCTGACAAACTCTGTAGCAGCTGGCTCACTGCTGGGGTCCTTGGTTCCTCGGGTCCGAACCTACACAGGTGGACTCCAATGAGGGACCAAACATACATAAACATAACTCTAATATTCCCCAAAAACCCCTAAAACATCCTGAAAATATCACATAGAGATATGCATGAAGTGGCTGAACAGGGCACTTTCGGCGGCACCTTCGGCGGCACCTTCGGCGGCCGAAAGTCCTGGACAGAGACGAAACTCAGGTAGGTTCAGCGGCACCTTCGGCGGCCGAAAGTCCTGGACAGAGACGAAACTCAGGTAGGTTCGGCGGCACCTTCGGCGGCCGAAAGTCCCAGACAGAGACAAAAGTCTCTTTTCGGGGGCAACTTCGGCAGCCGAAAGGCCTGCCTCCCCAGCCATGTTCGGCGGCCGAAAGTGCCTTCGGCTGCCGAACCTGGTTTCTGCCAAAGGGCAGAAACTTGGCTCCCTCAAGCATTTTCGCCTCCAAACTCACAAATCATGCATACCACTCAACCAAAACATGCATACAAGCTCCTAGGGGCCTCAAACAAGCATATACCCCAACTACAACACTTCAAACACACAAAAATCAACATACATTGCTCAAATCATCAAAATAACCCATAAACTCAACATATAACCTAACATGCATTTCTACCCTTAGATCTAGCATAAAACTTACTTAAAACATATAAGGAGCTTAAGATCGGCTCTTACCTCTTGAAGATCGAGAGGGAGATGACCTAAACTTGGAGATCCACGAAAATGAGCTCCTGAGTTCCCAAAGCTCCAAAACTTGGTTTAAACGTTCAAAACTTGAAATATGAGTTTAAAACTCAAGAAAAATGGTAGAGATTTGGAGGAAGAGCACAAGAGTTGCAAAGGGAAGGTCGGAAGCTTGCTGTGGCCGAAAATGGGAGAAAGCTCGCCCATTTCGGCTAAGTGCCCCATTTATAGGTGGCTGGCCAGGCCACGTTCGGGGGCCGAATGTGCCTCTGCATCCATGCAATGTTCGGCGGCCGAACATGACTTTCGGCGGCCGAACCTGGACTGCCCTCACTCATGCTTTCGGGGGCCTAACGTGCCTCCAAAACGCATGCATGTTCGGCGGCCGAACTTGACTTTCGGCGGCCGAACCTGGGTTTTTCCTCCAAAGACTTTTCATGCAAAAACTCATTTAATTTTCATACGTAAAACATTAAAATTCATGAAAACATTTTATAAAACATGTTCCTACCCTACTAGAGACTTTCGACATCCGAGATTCCACCGGACGGTAGGAATTTCGATACCGGAGTCTAGCCGGGTATTACAGTCGCCGTTCAACGGCACCTGTTTGCTCAGGAGTATATGGATAAGAAATGTGATGCTTAATACCATGTGTGAGAAAATGAGAAGACAAAGCATTATTAACGAACTCACCTCCTCCATCTGAATGAAAAACTTTAATTTGCTTTCTGTATTGACGCAATATAAATTGTTCAAATGCCAAGTAAGTAGCAAAGAAATCAGATTTCCGTTTTAGAGGAATAATCCAGGTATATTTTGAGAAATCATCAACAAAACAAGTATAAAACTTAAACTTAGCAAAAGAAATAACAGGCGCTGGTCCCCACAAATCGCAATGAATTTTATCAAAAACAGAAGAACTAGTATGTTCAGAAGCACTAAAAGGCATTTTACTTAATTTGCCTAACTGACAGCTATCACACAAAAACTTAGAACGCAAAGAACCTGTTACATTAACTAGATTTTTATTGAATAAAACAGAAACAGCCGAAGCTTGTGGGTGTCCTAATCTCTGATGCCAAAGCTCAGCAGTACCAACCTTAAACCGATTCGAGAAGTAGGCCTCAGGAATTCCAGATAATGTATACAGATTACGCCTCCTTGGCCCTTTCAGAAGTACATGCCCTGTTTCCCGATCCTTAACACAAATAGAAATATTAGAGAACTCACAGTTTACTGGATACTCATCAGTTAGTTGACTAATTGACAACAGGTTTTGTTTTAAATCAGGTATAGACAACACATTAGAAAGAGGCAGATTATACTTTTGTTTCAAAAAAGATGTACCAATACCATCAATTGGCAAGAACGCACCATTTCCGATTGTGATAGAATCAGACCCAAGATAACTACTAATATTTTTTAACAAATGTTTGTTACCTGTCATGTGATTGGACGCACCTGAATCAGCTACCCAGTCGGCATCGTGAACTCCATTGTCGAGTGTGAGAGCTGCAAGAGCTTGTGGAGGGCTTTCACGTTGTCCTTTAGAAACCCACTAGCAAATTTTAGCAATATGTCCTTCTCTGCCACAGTATTGACAAATTTCATCCCTATAAAGTTCCCGTTCAGCCGGTGTCATTCGCTTCTGGCCTGGTGGTGGTGGACGGCATTGGGCAGAATACCCCCCTTTGTTCTGATTTTGACCTCGGGTCTGCTGGGCTTGAAATCCTCGTCCTTGCGAATTGAAACTGGAGCGTCGATCTGAGCTGGGATTTGTGTGTTTCTGTTGATTCTCATAGAAAGCTACATGTGACGCGATCTGTTCCAACGAAGTATTGGTCTGACTTGAGAACCAATTCCGCCGTTGATCATGATTTTTCAATTGTGACACTAACTCATTATAGTTAGGTCGTGGTGGCTTGAGCATAGTAGTGGTGAAGGTCTCGTATTGCGGACCTAAGCTAGTGAGAAGAGAGAAGACTTTCTCACCATCGGGCACTTTTTTACCAATTGCAGTCAAATTGTCGCAAATCTCTTTAAACAAGCGTAAGTGCTCTGTTATAGAGTTGTTGTCGTCTTTTCGAAAATACGTTAACTGTTGTCGAAGGGTAAACTCTCTCTCTTGTGAGTCTTGAGCATAGGCTTCTTTCAAAGCCCTCCACACATCTCTCACAGTTTCTAATCCGATGACAAGTCCCAGAGATTCTTCACTGAGAGTCCCGTAGATCCACCCTCGAAGCAATCGATCGGACTTTTGCCAAGTTTTAAAAGCATCTGACTGTTGTGGTTGATAATTTTCTGAACTGGATTTGGAGAAGGGTCGAACTTCTGATCTTTTGGAAAATCCCTCACAAGGTGATCGGATAATTCCTGACTCTCAGCTAAACTCAGGACCTGTTCTCTCCAAAGTGGGTAATTTGTCTGTTTAAGTTTTAGAGTTACGAAATTAGCTACATTCAAAGTAAGAGAAGCCATGGGAGCGGACAGAACCTGCTCTGATACCAAGCAAGAAATTATGAAGAATTGAATAATATAATATTGAATGTAGCTCCTATAATCCAATGAGCTATAATACACTGCTTTAAATAAAATAATAATAACAACTGCTGTAGCAACTAAATAGGAGAAAGTGGAGAAAATGACTGAGCTATTTCAGGTAATCAAACCCATTACCCGTGAGATCCTAACCACTAAGACTTATTCAAACTAAACATATTTACAATAATATACCTTATCTCTACAATAATATACCTTATCTCTCCACAGCTCTAGCACATGGCATCCAGCCTTATAACTCCAGAGGGATATTTGCATCCTTATAACCCCTTAAGTCATTAATAGACACACTGACCGACTCCCACGACTCTATTGCAGCAATGCCGTTTCACCATGCATCGTCACAGTCGCTCAGAGCATGTCAAGCGAAGCACAAGCCGGTGAGAAATAAAGCCAACAAAAAGCAATCACAACAAAACAACTAAAAATAGAAGAAAAGTCAACATGCAAGAACGAAGGCCCTGAGAATAATCATCAAAACTCCAATCAAAATACCAGCTAGAGAGATTCACGATAGACCTTAGCCCAAAACAACCTAGTAAATGCATCGGTGCGTACTAAGTTGCCAACAAGATGCGATCAAGAGCCTTCCACCAAATTGCCAAATAAAAGATTAGAATACCTTCCCGGTCCAGCAAAGAAACTCCCTTCTAAATACACATATCTCTTTCTCGTTAAGCGGAGGACACGTGTGAGGTTCCAAACCTTGTCCTGACGCTGACCAGTCCAGTCCTCTTTGGCCTCATCGAAGAACCGGATTGGAATTTGAGTTTCTAGACTCAAACGAAAGTCGCCCCTTTTGATTTTCGATAATAGTAGTGACAACAGCCTCTAACCCGTCTACGCACACTTCTGCTTCATTGGTTGTTGGGAGTCTTTCTTTTCCTTCTTCTCCTCCACTTTTTAGTGTTTCTGAACAAGCAAACTGCTGCTTCGTTACCTCTGCTGCTGTGAGTAACCTTTTACCTTATGTTTCCTAATTTGGGTTTTTGTCCTTTGACGATTTTGTGTTCTTCTTGATTTATTCTTCCACGCTATAATGGGTTTGCTTCTTGTCCCTACCCATCTATCCTCTAGGAATTTTCCTGGTTTCCTGTTAGTTTAGACTGCTTCTTCTCATACATTATTCTTAAAATTTTAATCAATGGAGGGGTAAGGTGAAGCACCAGGTTGAACTCCTCACTATCTACATGACTGGGCAGCTCTCTGATCATTGTCCTTCTGCTCCGATTTCTCAGTCCGGTTCATTGTTGCTTGATCATAAGCCATTCAATAATTTGTGGTTGTAGTTGTCATTTTTCTCCCGGCAGTTTTGTGGTGCTATCTTAATATGCGGCTCTAAGATGACCCACATTGATTCTACTTTGGGATATTTATTAATCTATCCAGTTTGTTTTCAGTACATTATATGGCTTATCTTGTAAGAAGGGTTAATGGCTTCATGTACTATTCTATTGTCATCATTATGGGTAAACAAAGAGTATCCTATCTGTTAAAATTGACTGAATGGTGTATTTTGTGCAGTTTGGCGTTCCAGCAAACCAACATGGTGGGTTTGCCTTTTCCTCCTGGTCTTGTATCCATCATGGACACTGTCGGCCCAACATGGCTGACATCCGTCTTTTCTGGTATCATAATGTCCATAATTGTAAGTATGAGTGTTAAATTCTGTAGAATACTGTGTAACTGGTAAAAGTTTTGGTCAAGCCATAGTAGGTACTTTATGGCCTTGTAGGCTAAGCTGTGACAGATGTTGTATCGTGGCATATTCCTTGAGAAACATATCTCTGCTTTTTAGTTAGTACTGGAATACGATTCATCATATCTTGTGAGATTATCTTTTGCAATTGAAATATTCAATGTTGTCTTGTAGGATCTATTGGTGCTACGATGGGTGGTTGTAATTTTAGATTTTAACTACAGAGTAAAGCACTAATTGAGAGAAGTAGAGAAGGACAGAAAATTTTTATATATGCCCCTCCATATGAACATTAATAATAATAACTCTTAGTGAAACAAGAACTCATAGTAACTTGGATTACTAATTTGAGCATTTCCTCTACATTTTGGCTATATAACAAAGTTTACTCATCAGCTAATGAATTTCTGGCTTCTAAATTTGAGAGAAATATTCCCCATGTTTCTATGGTATTGGCAAAAAGTGAAATTTTCAGTTTGAATTCCTTCAAAAGAAATTTAGCAGAATGGTTTGTAATTGTTTAGTCTAATATCTGGTATGTTGAATGTCTCATCCTTGTGACATTCTCTACCGTTCTCTGTTCAATGTTACTGGATAAAGAAGCCAAGCATCTAAACAAATAGTAGCATTTTAAAAATCTTTACAGATTTTTGTTTGTTTGGAATGGGGCTTTGGTGGTAGCAAAATGAGTTATTTGGAATTGTGAATTTTTCTTTTCTTTTTTTTTTTCTTTTTTTTTTTATTTATTTATTATCCTGGAGTCTTTAGATGGAGAGAAATGCGTGTATCTTCAAAATTGGAGTGTTTTTTTCTTTTTCTTTTTTTTTTTTTCCTTCAGTTTGTTGTGGGACAAGGTGGTGTTTTTGACTTATATTACTTTTGCAGCTCTTTTTTTCTTTTTTTTGAAAGAGAGAGGGTGCAGGGGGAGGGGGTGTGCAATGGAGTGCATGCATCTCTTTGAATATTGTTTCACTTGGTTGGATGGTATTAGTTTCTTAGCTTGTTTGTTATGTTCTTGCTTATAGTTGTTATTTTCCTTAGTTTTTGAGGTTTTCTCTAGTTTTTCATTGTATATTTTCCCTTGTTCATTCATTGATAAGATTTCTTTCCTGTTAAGAAAAGCATAATGAAAAAAAAAATCTATTATTGTTTTTTCAATTTTATCCAGAAATTCTAATTTTGACAATTTT
This sequence comes from Manihot esculenta, assembly GCF_001659605.2. Taxonomy (NCBI): domain Eukaryota; kingdom Viridiplantae; phylum Streptophyta; class Magnoliopsida; order Malpighiales; family Euphorbiaceae; genus Manihot; species Manihot esculenta. Next base: position 13,149,194 of record NC_035178.2, read on the forward strand.
ATCCAAATTGCAAAGGTTGTTGCACAATTCTATCTAAATATTTGCCAACCAATTTTTTAAGTCCATTTTTTGACTTGTCTATGGCTACTATAAATATTCAACCTCACCAGTACCACTAACACCTTTAAAATTTCATTTGATACCCATGGGGATGGGGTATCAAATGGCAACAAGACTTGGTGGCGGCAAGAAGAGAGAGTGTGCTAATAATTGATGCACCATGGATAGCAAATGAAGCTTGGGAAGTTTGGGTACTAGTTGTGGGGTTGGATCACTTTGTGGTGGTGGATTAGTTGTAAAATGGAGTTGAAGAATTGGTTGTTAAAAGTATATAAACATTGAAATGCTTTTGGAATTTGGCTAAGATTGCCAAAATTAAAAGTTTCAAATAAAATTGAAAAATAAAAGAGAGGAAAAGGTTTGGCTTTTTTAAAGACTAACAAAAGACACAACTTTCTCATCTAATAATAATATCTTCTAATTGTGTTCTGTTTGATGCTTGAAGGTTTATAAACTAACAGGTTTTCTTAGCCTGTTGTGCTTCAAAGGATATGACAAACTCAGCAAAGCAGAACAAGTTGAATGGAACAACCGGTAGAATTGTTTTTCCTGTCGATACCTCTCTATGTTTATGAAGATCTTTTTGTAAAATTCTTCTTCTATACAAGCATAAACGTTGGATTTTTCAATTTGCAGGGGGTTCTCTACATTTCACGCTCTTATTGTAGCATCAGCATCTTTCTACCTCCTGCTGTTATCAGGTCTTTTCGATGAGGGTTCCCAGGATGACTTAATCATTAATAGAAACTCAATTGTATCAAACTCTGTATTGGGGGTAAGCTGCTGTATAAAAAGGCAATACAGGGTTCCTTGGTCATAATTTCAAGATCTTTGGCTAATTAGTTTGACATGTTTGTGGCCAACTGAATTAAGTACACAGTTCCGTTTTTTGACAATTGAGAACTGATGTAATTTATTCACTATATAATTACTGTTTTGTTGATGGTATGCCTAATATGTAATTTTCCACAGTAATGAAAAGGACAAATTTTCATATTGAAGACATTGATCACTCTATTGCATGTCTGGATTTGTGTTTGTGCATGTATTTATGCTTGTAAAGTTAGTGGCAGATCCAGATAATTTTGTCATTAGGGGCCTTGTACGTGCACCCATGCAGTTCTACACAAAAGATAATACATCTCATATGTAAATGCCAAGAAGAATAACTAAATAAACATCAATCACTGTTTTTTATTCAAAAAGAAGTTTGTTCTTTATGCAATTCTTGATGTGAGTACATGAATTTTATGCATTTTCTTTTAAGCAGTTATAACTCAAATCTATCCAAACTAAAGATAGCTTAGAGTTGGGGAGGAGCTTAATTTAATGTATTAATCTCTTAATATTCTAGGCGAAAGTAGTGGCAAGATGCCCTATACAGTGGTAGTGGCAAGGACAAGTTTACACATGTTTCTGATTACGTTATTGGGACAGTAGGGTAAGTGCCTCAATTAAATCTGAAGTTTCCTTTGTTGATTCCTCAAATGTTCTACTATCAGTTAAAAGTTAGTTATACTAGTGCATCTGAAATTCTGAAGGACAGTTTCATTTGATTGTCGAACACATCATATACAATAGTCATAGATTGGTTCAAGAGGACAGCTCTTCTTGCTATGTCATGCATGATAGCTAAGATCAGTGACATGTTTATACAATGAAAAAAAAAATGGTTAACCTGGTGTTCAATCCGAACTAGTAGAAACTTTAGTTTCATCACGAACAGATTTATTAATTTGGATATAAAAATAGTATTTACTTATTTCTATATCCACCTGAAAGCTGTGCACATATGCTTCAATATTTTCTCAACTTCTTATGTTCCTGATATTTTCCTCTTTCGTCTCTTTGTACAGATCTCTGTTGGCTACTTTCTGGCAGACATGTCAATGATACTCCGGAATTTCCCAGCTTTAGGTGGTCTGGAGTATGTAAGTAAAAATTCACATACTTGATGTTGGGAAATATTATTTTCACTGTTGCAAGACTTTGGACTATCTATCCTTTTCCCAGTGAAAGTGAAAAAGGAGTTGAGAAATATGTGTCACTGTGCTTTGAAATCTAAAATTCCCCAATAGTCGACTTAAGTACTCCGATTTTTTTTTTTCTTTTCAGAATTTCGTACAAGCTAGTTTATTAACAAGTTCATGTCCTTCATTTCTTTAAGGTCCTGCACCACGGACTATCAATGTATTCGATATTCCTCTCCCTCATAAGTGGTCAAGCACAGATTTACATACTAATGGTTCTCTTCTCTGAGGCAACAACTCCTTTTGTAAATTTAAGATGGTAAAGTTACCATTTAAAGTTTTAAAGTTCTGCTTTGATTTTTTGTATCCATATTGACTAATTACGCTAAATGCAAATTTAGGTATTTGGATGTTGCTGGCAAGAAGAGCTCTAAAATGTACGTCTGCAATGGAATTCTGTTGTTCCTGGGGTGGTTGGTACTGTCTACATTCCCAAATTCTTAGTCATTTACTCACCTTTGAGTTGGCTGGCAATATTTGCACATAAAATGATTCATTGCAGTAGCCATTCTCTGTTGGAGTTCTTTAACATGCCATTTGAGCTAGTGCATTTAATGCTATTAACATCTGCGGTAGATCTCTCTTTTGCGCGACAAATTTATTTGGGGATTGTAATTTCCAAATTTGCATTGCATGCATGACTGCAGAAAGCTATGAACATTTGTCTCCTTCTTAGAACCAGATCTTTATGGTCAGAAAGATATAGAACGTTACCCTAAAAAAATTTATTTTAAAATAAGTTGAAATCTTGCGTGATTTTTCAAAAATTCATTTGAATTCATTTCTTGTCATTAGGTTGCAAGGATTCTTCTGTTCATATACTTCTTTACTCACATGTTCATCCACTTTGATCAGGTGAGTGATACATTTGGTTTGACCCTTGAAAGCCAAGCTGAAAAAAATGAAAGCTTATATCTTAAGGCTTAATACTCAATTTCACCCCTATAGTTATTAGGGAAGCCGATTTAGCCTATCTTTTGTAAATATTAGCCCATCTGGAAAATATTTTTCGACAAGATAATTTATTTTTTATTGTTTAGTTTTAATTTAAAATATAAAATATATTAACAAATTTATATATATAGAGATCTTAAAAAGATTTTTAAAATATGGGAAATGATTTTCTTTTCAACTGGTTATGTAAATCTATAGGATAAATATATAAGTTGCTTCAATTTTAGTTTGATTTGCAAATGAGAAAACATGATGCCAGGAGGCCTTTTCTGATTATTTTTCGCCATTTACATGTACTTGAAGTCGATTCGGTATCGATATCAGGAGTTTGAGTGCATAGTTAGGACGATATGCAAATGCAATGAAAAACATTGGCTTTTTATCTCAACTTTTCCTGATTTGGGTTCTGTTAATTTGCTTGTTTCAGGTGAAGAAAATATTTCCATTGGGTTTCTATAGCATAATTTCAGTGCCTCCTCTATTGGCAGTGATGAATTTGGTTTGGTTTTGGAAGATAGCAAAAGGTTTGATCAAAACTCTTTCTAAAGCAAAAAGACAGTGAGTGATTTTGTTCCAGTGGTGGCCTTGCACTTTATTCATTTATAGAAAAAAAAAAAATTTTGGAACAATCAATTACTGTGGATGATTAGTGCTCTGCTTTATCATTGTTGTTGTTGTTCTACCAAATGTACATTTCATTTGATTGTTATTTTTTTTTTCTCCTTTTGATTGACTAAGAAAATTCATTTTAAAAAAGATAGTTCAGGTACTCACAAGTTTAGTCTGGTGCTAAATGAATCTGAATAAATTTAAGAGGTCTCATGTCTTACTCAAAAGAAAAAATGAAACGAAGATAACCCATCTTTCATTGTTGTGCTTGGATCAAATGAATATAGAATTTATTTTGTTTTTGAATGAATTTCATCTTTTGACATCTTAAAATTTTTAGCTTTCCAGATTTGCTTTCTTGTTAATTTTGAACTCCTACATTGATATAACTGATTATTATTTCATCGATTTTTCCCTTTAGAATATCTATTTTATTATATTATTTTATACAAATTAAATAAAAAATTTTAAAATAAAAAATGAATAAAACTAATTAGTAATTTTTTTTTGTACTTTTATATTTCGATCGTTTGGTATTTAGAAATTAAATGTTAACATTCAGTCGGTTTAGTTCAAAATCAAATCGAACCGAATAAATTAAAAATTAAAATTTTAATATTTATAAAAATCAAACTGAATTTGATCAGAAATCAAATTGAATTAAATTGAATCTTATTCGATTTGATTTAATCGGTTTGAATTTTTAATAATTTTTTTATTTTTTATATTTTAAAATTTAATTAGAATATTTTTAATTTTAATATAATCTAATTTTTTTATATTATTAAAAATAATATATTATTATCACTAATTCGTTTGGTTTGATTTTTTTAATTTTTTTTCTTATTAAAATCGAATCGAACTGAAATAACTAAAAATTTTAAAATTAAAAATCAAATCGAATCAAAATAAATAAAAAATCAAATTGAATTTTTAAATTAATTCGATTTAATTGGTTTTTTCAATTTGAACCGAATATTTCTTACTGAAAATTATTGTTATTATTATTATTTATTAATAATGTTATATCATAAAATACTATTTTGACACAATAACTATAAACTGAAGTGAAAATAAGGAAAATTATATTATTTAATTTTTTATACTTTCCTCTGGTTATTTGAAATGGGTCCAACTTGATTATGATTTTGTTATCACTTGTTACAATAAATCCATGTTTAATCTAGGTTTGAGTTTTACTCTTTCAATTCTTTTATATATATATATATATTAAGATAATTAATTTTATATAGTCTCTTTTAATGTACCATCTATCTATTTTTTCACTAAATTATTTTAAAAACAAATAAATTTTATTTTTTTAATATACATTAAATAAAGGGATTATTAAGAAATTCATAAATAAATCATTATTTAATAAAAATGATTTATGATTTAAAACAAATGTTATTTAATATCAATTTTGGCCCAAATTCATAGTTATATTTAGTTGATGCTTTCCAGGCTTTGTGGAGCTTGGTTTTCGATAATATCAGTACAAACGTTGTCTTTGCCGGCCTGTTTTATCAGTACTTTTCAAATTCGGTCCGATACATTGAATTGACTTGTGAACCGGTGATTTTGATCTTAAAATGAAATCAGGTTATTTAATTGAACCGATTAAGAAAATGAACCCTAAAACTCAATGATTCGGTTCATTAAGCATTGATTCAGTTGATTGAACATTGATTCGGTTAATAAAAAACATTTTATTTATATAATAAATTTTTATATGCTATGTATTATACATGTAATATTTTATAAAAATTAAATTATTTATTTATTATTCATAAAAATAATATATTATGATAAGTGTCGTATCATATATTTAATTTTTTTTTTTTGAAAAAAATCATATATCTAATATTAACATTCAAACTCTGAATATTTATGTATAAATAAATATAATTTAATAAATGTCAAAATTTTAAATTCAACTCAAGATTAATTAATTAATTGTGTAATATTATGTGTTTTTTTATTATTTTTTGATAGGACCAATATTACACGTTAAACATATCACTGTATAATAAAAAAAATAATTTAAAATAGTGTGTCATATCACTATATAATAAAAATAATAATTTAAAATAGAATTGATTAGTTTGGTTTTGAATTAAATCAAATCGAAAAATTAATTGAAATTTTTTTTTATAATGACGTTACAATTGAATTTCTATTCACAATCAAAGCTCCAATAAAATCATAAAAATAATATAAGAATGAGAGAACGATGATATAAATTAATGATTAGCAATAATAGACTATAAATCTTTAAAAAAAATATTCATTGAAAAAAAATAATTGATACCAAAAAATATGAGATTTAACTAAAAAATTTAATCTAGTTTCATAACCATACTATAAACCGTCATAAATGAATAGAATCATAAAATTTAAATTTATGATCGTTATCGAAAGATGAAAAATAATTTTAATTGTAGATCTTATTCAAAATACAATGGAAAACTGATAAATCATCTCATATTAGTTGTCTATTATCTATCGGTTAAATTTTTAAATATTTACTTAACACTTAGTTTAGTTGTTTAAATACTCATTAGTAATTTTATTTACAGGTCTGCGAATGATATCGCTCATATTCTAACAATATTGGCTCATTCTGAGTCAGGTCAAAGAGTTTGAATATGTACTTTCTCCTCATATAGTTTTTTTGATCGTTTTGCGTTAAAGGTATTTCTCTCCTCTTTAAAAGAAAAAAAAAATACCCATTAATTAAGACTGCAATCAACTGCTAAAATAAAATATCCCTTAATTCTTAAATAAATAATACAATAATAATGATTTAACTATATTGATCATAATATAAACTAATTTATTATTTTTTAAAATTATAAATATTAAATAATTAGCTTTTAAATATACATAGACTAATATCTAAGATTTATTAGACTATAAAATCCTTTCCTTTGCGTTCTCTCTCAAAACTCCCACCATCGTTACCATCTTTGCATAGTAAATAATTTTTTAATTTTTAAAATTAAATATTTAAATTTTAAAATTAAATATTTAAAATTATTTGTCCAATAACTGTGGTTGAAATTTGAATTGAGCTCTGATTTATTCATATGTTTCTTGTTCAAAAGTTAGGTTAAATGAATCATTATTTTAATATTTAGGTAAATGTGTGTCGTAGTTATTATAATAATAATTTTTCGATTAACTAAATTATTATTTTATTCATTCATTAAAGTGTGTAGATTAGTCTAAATACAATACTTGGCAAATTGAAAAGGGTGCATTTTTGTCTTTTTCCCTTAAAAATTTTAAATGAATAATTTTAATAGGACAACGCGTTAATGGAATCAATTGTCATCGGCACGTGCGCATATACATATATAAAGGATTATTTTATTGAGCGTGATTAATATGAATAAAAAAGATTTTGATAATTATTAAATTAAATATTATTGAGATTTATATGTAATTAATTAAACTATATATAATAAAATAAATATATGAATTTAAATATACATATTTAATTTAATTATTGTTAAATTGATTCTCTAGCTTTTTAGTCTTTATAATGGGATTTTTTAGTTGCAGCATTTATAAGACGGATAACATGTGCAATTTGATATTCAAAATAATAATATATACACTCGATTTATCTTTATTTAGAAAAATTAAATAATACAAAACTTTTTATACAGTTTGTCTATATCTACAAACTAAACTTTTTATATTGTACAAAACAAAAAAAAAAAGAAAAGATATGTACAAAACAAGTCTTAAATCATATTGAAAATGATAGGTCGATAATATATTAGATAAGTCTATACAGGTCAGCAATCAGGCATGTATAGGTCATGAGGTCATTAAGACGCCATACAGATCGATAGGATATGAAGAGGTCGGATCATTAGATCGTCTGGAAGACAAGGCATAAAGAGGTTGGATCTAGGTCGGATCACCAGGTCGACTGGTCGCTTCCAATACCCCTTCAAGTTAGAGCATGAAGGTTCCGAATGCCTAACTTGCTAAGGAGAAAATGAAATTGATCTTTGCTCAAGGTCTTGGTGAAGATATCAACCGGCTGCATAAAACCGCGAACATGGGTCGTGCGAATATTGCCACAGAGAATTTCATTGCGAATAAAGTGGCAGCCCACTTTGATATGTTTGGTGCGTTCCTGATAGACAGGGTTAGTCATAATATGCAGAGCAGCTTGACTATCACAATACAATTGTATAGGCATAGGAGGAGACACACCAAGAGAGATTAAAAGACCTTTCAACCATTTAAGTTCACAGGTGGCGGTGGTCATAGACCTGTATTAAGCTTTAAATAATCGGGACACGGTCGGTTGCTTTTTAGTCTTTCAAGAAATGGGAGAGCCACCCAAAAGAACAAAGTAACCAGTAAGAGACTGGCGAGTCAAAAGGCAACTAGCCTAATTAGAGTCATAGTAGGCAGTCAAGGCGAGGTCACTATCGGTACGCAGCAAGATACCTTGACCAGGCTGGCCTTTGAGATAATGAACTACTCGAAGAGCGACCTTCCAATGAATCTGCAGAGGTCATTGCATGAACTGTGCAAGAATATACACACAGTAGGACAATTCAGGCTGAGTAATGGTGAGATAAATAAGACGACCCACCAGACACCTATAGAAAGTAGGAGCAATGAACTCGGCACCAATCGCAAGAGCCAGCTTGTAGTTTTGTTCAAGAGGAGTGGCAGCCGATTTAGAGCCCAAGAATTCGACATCAGAAATTACATCCAAGGCATGCTTATGCTGACAGAGAAAAATTCCTTCTGCAATCCTGGCTACCTCGAGCCCTAAGAAAAATTTCAATTGTCCCAAGTCTTTCATGTGGAAGCAATTACTCAAATAGTCTTTGAATTTTTGAATGGCGGAAAGATCATTGTCTATGATAACTAGATCATCAACATAAATAAGAACAATCAAATGAATCGACTCGACATGAAGAATGAATAAGGAGTAATCAGAATAGGATTGCTGAAAACCATAGGCTCATAAAGAAGAAGCTAGCTTTGCAAAACAACATCGAGGCGCTTGACACAAGCCATAGAGTGACTTGCGGAGGCGATAAACTTTGCCAGAGGATGAAGAGTCAAAGCCAGGTGGCATCTTCATATAAACTTATTCTTGCAAATCACCATGTAAGAATGTATTATGGACATCCATTTGATATAATGCCCAATTCTTGGTAGTGGCAACTGCAGGAAGAGTATGTACATTGCCCATTTTGGTCGTAGGAGCAAAGGTGTCCTAGTAATCAATCTCTTCAACTTGTTTATTGCCTAGGATAACCAGTCGTGCCTTGTATTGTTCAATACTCCCATTAGAATTCTACTTGATTTTGTATACCCATTTACTACCAATTATGGGCTTTTCACAAGGTAAGACTTCAACTATCCATATACTATTATCCTCCAAAGTCCAAATTTTTGTGCATATGGCGTCTCGCCACTGGGCATCTTGGAAAGTTTCAGTATAAGAGGTGAGTTCATGTCCTACAGTAATTGCTCCCAAGGAACACCTAAGTTGTGTAGAGAATTTATCATAACTCACATAATGTGCTATAGGGTGAGTACTTGAAGAAGAAGCAGATGGAGAGGATGAGAACGTCAAGGGGCTTACATAGATCGCGTGGGTCACATGGTCTTTTAAATGAGTTGAAACCTGCTTAGTTCGTTGTCCCTATCCTAACAGCTTGGAAGCTATATCACTCCTTTCGATCTCTTTATTGCACCCTTGCGCGGATTACTCGAGAAATGGATCACTTTTTTTGACCTCTTTATTACAACCCTGCCTGGACTGCTTGGAAGCTGAAGCACTCCTTCCGACCTCTTTATTACAACCCTGCCCGGTCTATTTGGGAGCTGTATTATGACTTCCGACCTCTTTATTGCAACCTTGATCGGACTGCTTGAGAACTGAAGCACTCCTTCCAACCTCTTCATTAGTTGCATGCCTTGTGACCTCTTCATTTGCTGCACTCTTTCCGACCCCTTCATTGCAAATCGACAAGTTGTCTTCTGCATGAAGGTCGAAAGAGAAACTGTCCATGAGGCCAGGCGTGTAACGACCCGAAAATCCGGACCGCTACCGGCGCTAGGATCCAGGTCGGCATAAGGCCGCCGGGACCCGTAGTAAGCCTAACATTCATCCTGTAAACCTGTTTAATCCCATGCATGATCAACACATACATAATAATTTTTGAACTTTTTCTTACATTCAGTCATTCTCTCATTCATTCACCAAACTCAACCTGTGCATGCACTATACATAAACATGATCATAAACATTAACTCCTCTTTGGAGTCTCATCATTGCCCCACTGGGGTGACATAACATGTATTGAGTTTGGTTTACAATAAACATTAAGATCATGTACTAGAAGGGATTAACATAATACTATGGTCAAGCACAACTCTAAACCTTCATAAGCATTATTACATGACATGCTATATCATACTTTTACATAACTGTACTCAACATAACATAACAACATTTATCATGTCCACTCTAGCTATTACATGACCATGACTTCGTTACTCTTGCTGACCTCCTGGTCTACCCTGTACCTGCAAACCTGGGGGTTAAGGGAGAGGGGTGAGCTACTAGAGCCCAGTGAGCAGAATAATAAAACATAGCATTTAAAACATATGATATCATGGAATGCATCACAGCACAAACATTTCACATCAAGGATGAACTTGTCACCACTTAGCCCTCCATACAGTCTAATCATGCCAGGGGCGTAGTGCAGGCTCACCCGGACTTCCATAGTCTATCATGTCTTACCATATAAGGGCTAATGGATCATTCAACATTCATCCACATCAACAACATAAAGTGCAATGCGACATATTCGTGAATTCTAATGCAAGCACCCTAATATATCTCATGGCATTCATGATGCGTGAATCATGCTAAAACGTTCATTATTTACTTTGAAAACATAGAGAGTTATTCCACTCACCTCTGGCTAGCTCTGACAAGACTCGAAAGCAGCTATCTCACTGCTGGGGTCCTCGGTTCCTCGGGTCCAAACCTACACAGGTGGACTCAAATGAGGGACCTAACAAACATGAATATGACTATAAAATACTCCCCAAAAACCCCCTAAAACACCTCAAAACATCCATAGAAAACATGCAAAGGAAGGCTGAATAGGGCACTTTCGGCGGCAGGTTCGGCGGCCGAAAGTCCCTCTAGAGGCGAAAGTCATGCAGGTTCGGCGGCACCTTCGGCGGCCAAAAGTGCTCTCCAGAGACGAAAGTCCATTTTCGGGGGCAGGCTTCGGCAGCCGAAAGGCTTGCCTCACAGGCAGGTCCGGCGGCCGAAAATCCTTTCGGCTGCCGAACCTGGTTTCTCCCAAAGGGCAGAAACTCAGCTCTTCACTGCACACTTTCCTCCCAAACCTTCCAATCAAGCATCCAACTCTCTCAAAGCATGCATACACACATACATCAACACCTAGGGGTCTCAAACTATCCTAAAGCCCAACTACAATACATCAAACATGCATAACCAACACACATTGTCCATATAATCACATAAAACCTAACAAAGCTCAACTAACCTAAACATGCATTTCTACCCCATAGATCAACTTAAAGCTTGCTTAAAACATAAAATGAGTTCAAGATCGGCTCTTACCTCTTGAAGATCGAGAGAGAGACAACCTAAACTTGGAGAACCAAGGAAAAGAGCTCCTGAGTCTTCTAAGCCTCAAAACTTGCTTTAATGCTCAAAATCTTCAAAACAAAGTGAAAACTCATGAAAATCATGAAAGATTTGAAGAAAGGGAATCAAAATCGGTGAGGGACGGCGGAGAACTCACATTGGCCGAAAATGGGGAGAAAATCTCGCCCATTCTGACAAAGGGACCCTTTTATAGGTGGCTGGCCAGGCCACTTTCGGGGGCCTAACGTGCCTCAGCATGCATGCCATGTTCGGCGGCCGAACATGAGGTTCGGCGGCCGAACCTGGACTTCCCTCAGTTATGCCTTCGGGGGACTAAAGCACTCCCGAAGTGCATGCATGTTCGGCGGCCGAACTTGAGGTTCGGTAGCCGAACCTGAGTCTTCCTCTCAAGACTATTTTCATTCAAAACTTAGTTTTTTTCTTGCTTAAAACCATAAAATACATTAAAACATTTTATGAAAACATGGTTTTGCCCTTCTAGAGGTTTTCGACATCCGAGATTCCACCGGACGGTAGGAATCCCGATACCGGAGTCTAGCCAGGTATTACATTCTTCCCCCCTTAAGAACATTCGTCCCCGAATGTTCACCAAACAAACATAACATGGCATCAAACATAAGCATACACATAGGAACACATAACACTTACCTTAGAAGAGATGAGGATATTGCTGGAGCATGGACTCCCGTGTCTCTCAGGTACACTCTTCGATGTTGTGGTGATTCCAAAGGACTTTCACCATCGAGATTTCCTTGTTCCTTAGCTTTCTGATCTGGGTGTCTAGGATCCGTACCGGCTGCTCAACATAGGTGAGATCCTCTTGGATCTCCATATCAGGCTCACTAAGAACCTTGCCCGGATCTGACACGAACTTTCTTAACATGGAAACATGGAAAACCGGATGGATTCTCTCCATTGAAGCAGGCAAGTCCAGCTTGAACGATACATTCCCAATCTTTTGCAAGACTTCAAAGGGTCCAATGTACCGTGGAGCTAGCTTACCTTTCTTCCCGAACCGAATCACCCCTTTCATTGGAGACACCTTGAGCAATACCAAATCCCCCTCCTGAAACTCTACTTGCCTTCTGCGGATGTCTGCATAACTCTTTTGCCTGCTTGCAGCAGTCTTGATTCTTTCTCTGATTATGGGCACCACTCTGCTGGTGATCTCTACTAGCTCAGGCCCTGCCAAGGCCTTTTCTCCTATTTCTTTCCAACAGCCAGGCGACTTGCACTTCCTTCCATACAAAGCTTCATATGGGGCCATCCCTATGCTGGCATGATGGTTGTTATTGTAGGAAAACTACACCAAGGGTAGATGCTGCCTCCAAGAACCGCCAAAATCCATCACACACATTCTGAGCATATCCTCTATTGTCTGGATGGTCCTCTCTGATTGTCTGTCCGTTTGTGGATGGAAAGCAGTGCTAAAATCCAACCTGGTACCCATAGCGTTCTGCAGACTCCGCCAAAACCTGGAAGTGAACTGGGGCCCTCTATCAGACACTATTGAAACAGGAATCCCATGCAACCTGACAACCTCATCGACATACACCTGCGCTAACTTGTCCACAGAATAGCCACTCCTGACAGGGATGAAGTGAGCAGATTTGGTGAGTCTGTCCACAATCACCCATATGGAGTCTAATCTGTTGGACGCCGCCGGTAGCCCCACCACGAAGTCCATAGCTATATTCTCCCATTTCCACTCTGGAATAGGTAGTGGGTTAAGCATTCCAGCCTGCTTCTGATGTTCCAGCTTCACCCTCTGATATACTTCGCAGGCTGACACAAACTGTGCCACTTCTCTCTTCATAGCTGGCCACCAATAAACCTTCTTCAGATCTTGATACATCTTGTTGGCTCCAGGGTGAACACTGTATCTGGCATTATGAGCCTCTCTCATAATGTCTCCTTTCAGCCCTACGTCATCTGGTACACACAATCTATTTCCATAGCGGAGGATCCCCTTAATGTCGAATCTGAACTCACTATCTTTGCCTGACTGAACAGTCCTGGCAATCTTCACTAACTCTGGGTCCTCATGCTGTTTTTGAGCCACCTGCTCCAGAAACACAGGTGCCACTCTCATCTGGGCAACTAAAGCACCTGTACCAGACATCTCCAACTGTAACCCTTCATTCATGAGCTCGAAGAACTCCCTTACTACTGGCCTCCTCTCTACTGAAACATGGGACAAACTGCCAAGTGATTTCTGGTTTAAGGCGTCTGCCACAACATTCGCCTTACCCGGATGGTACTGGATTTTGCAATCATAGTCACTGAGCAGTTCTACCCATCTTCTCTGCCTCAAATTCAAATCTCTCTGACTCAGGATGTACTGCAGGCTTTTATGATCTGTGAAGATCTCACATTTTACCCCATAAAGGTAGTGCCTCCACATCTTGAGTGCAAAGATTACCGCTGCCATCTCTAGGTCATGTGTAGGGTAATTCAACTCGTGCTTCTTTAGCTGCCTAGAAGCATAAGCAATCACCCTTTCATTCTGCATCAGCACACAACCCAGTTGTAATACCCGGCTAGAGTCCGGCACCGAAATTCCTGTCGTCCGGTGGAATCCAGGATGTCGGAATTCTCTGGAAGGGTAAGATTTATGATTTTATAAAGAAATGTTGTATGTTTTAATGTTTTTAAGTTAAATGGAACTAAGAATCCTAGCGCCGGTGACGGTCCGATTTGGGGTCGTTACACCAGTCCCACACGGGACGCATCACAATAGACTGAGTAGTCTTCATTACTAGATGGCAGAGCTAACACTGGTGCTGAAGTCAACCTCTTCTTTAGCTCCTCAAAGCTTTCCTCACACTGGTCGGTCCACGTAAACCTCTGGTTCTTCTTAGTCAGTCTGGTCATGGGAGCTGCAATCTTAGAGAAGTCCTGAACGAACCTCCTGTAGTAACCTGCTAAACCCAAGAAGCTCTTGATCTCTGTCACTGTAGTGGGTCTAGGCCAGTTTGCTACAGCTTCCACTTTCTTAGGGTCTACCTCGATTCCATTTTCTGACACCACATGCCCCAAGAATGAAATGCTTCTCAGCCAGAACTCACACTTGGAGAACTTGGCATACAAGCCATGTTCCCTCAAGGTCTGCAAAACCAACCTCAGATGATGGGCATGCTCCTCTGCATTCCTGGAATACACTAAGATATCATCTATGAAGACAATAACGAAGTGATCCAGGTATTGACTGAAAACTCTGTTCATGAGATCCATGAATGCTGCAGGGGCATTGGTTAACCCGAACAGCATCACAAGGAACTCATAATGCCCATATCTGGTCCTGAAGGCTATCTTCGGCACATCCTCTTCTCTTATCCTTAGCTGATGGTACTCCGATCTCAGATCTATTTTGGAGAAACAACCTGCTCCGGCTAGCTGGTCAAATAGATCGTCGATCCTTGGCAATGGGTACTTATTCTTGGTAGTGACCTTGTTCAACTGCCTGTAGTCGATACAGAGTCTGAGGGATCCATCCTTCTTTTTCACAAATAGCACTGGAGCACCCTAAGGTGAGGTACTCGATCGGATGAAACCCCTATCTACCAGCTCTTGCAACTGTTCTTTTAACTCTTTCAATTCTGCTGGTGCCATCCTGTAGGGAGGGATAGAGATCAGTCTAGTTTCAGGCATCAACTCAATTTCGAACTCTATCTCCCTAGCAGGTGGTAAACCTGGCAGCTCGTCTGGGAACACATCTAAGAACTCACTGACCACGGGCACTGAGGCGGGCTCTCTAACATGACTATCTAGCTCTCTTACATGAGCTAGAAAACCCTGACAACCCCTCCTGAGTAGCCTACGAGCCTGAAGGGCTGATATCAAACCTCTAGGTGTACTCCCCCTGTCTCCTCTGAAGACAACCTCTGACCCATCCTGACATCTGAACCTGACTACCTTGTCTCTGCAGTCTAAGGTAGCACCATGGGTAGATAGCCAATCCATCCCTAGAATGACGTCAAAATCTGTCAAATCTAGAACCACAAGGTCGGCGGACAGGCATCTTCCCTCCACAAAAACTGGACTACACTGGCAGACTGACTCTGCCACTAACGGGTCACACTTAGGTCCACTGACCCATAGGGGACACTCTAACCCAGAGACCATCAATCCCAACCTCTCGACGGCCCTCGGAGCAATGAAAGAATGAGATGCACCAGGGTCCATTAATGCATACACATCAGAACAACCAATGATGAGATTACCTGACACCACAGTGTTGGATGTGTTTGCCTCCTGCTGAGTCATGGTGAAGATCCGTGCTGGGGCTGATGGACCTTCTCCTCTGAAACCCGCTAAAGAAGAGGCTGCTCCTCTCCCCCGGCCTCTGCCACTAGCCTGAGTCGCGGCTAGAGCTACTGGCTGAGCCACACTACCAGAAGCTGTCTGCTGAGACTGTGCCACAGAAGCTACTCTAGGACACTCCCGTGCCATATGTCCCTCCTGCCCACATCTGAAGCAGGCTATCGTCCCAACCAGGCATACTCCCTTGTGCGGCTTCCCACACTTCATACATGCTGTAATACCTGCACCCGAGCTCGAGCCACTTCCTAATCCCAGACCTGACTTGATCTTGCTCCAGAACTTGTTCTTCTTGGACTTTCGGGAGCCTCTGTCCCACTTCTTACTGCCTGAACTCAGAGAAGAAGGGTCTAACCTACCCCCTCCTGGGGTCTTGGAACCAGAAGGCTGTGCCACAGACTGCTTAACTTTCCCTTCGATGATAGCACTAGCCTCTATCCTCCAAGCCATATCCACTATGGCATGGAAACTCTCCCTCTCTGCTGACTGAATCAAGGAGGAATACCTGGAATGGAGTCTCATGATATACCTCCTTGACTTCCTCTGATCTGTGTCCAGATTCTGCCCAGCATACGGCAACAGCTCCAAGAATCTGTCTGTATACTCATCCACGCTCATCTCATCTGTCTGCCTTAACTGCTCGAATTCAATCATTTTCAGCTCCCTGGAACTGTCAGGGAAAGCCCATCCTGCAAACTCATTGGCAAACTCCTCCCAGGATAGACTATCCAACCTCGGGTTCACATAGTTCTTAAACCACTCTCGGGCCTTCTTGCATTTTAATGTGAACCCAGCCATCTGAATGGCTCTACTGTCATCAGCTCCTATCTCATCTGTAATTGTCTTGACCCTCTCAAGGTACACAAACGGGTCATCACCGGTTTCAAACTGGGGAGCACCCAACTTCATGTAGTCGGTCATCTTGACCTTGCTCCCACCAGATGAGCTAGGCTTAGGCATTTGGGTTTCTGGGACAGTAGGTGCTGCTGGTGGTGGAGGAGGTGCAGCATCCCCTGGGGTAGGGTTTGCTGTACCTAGATAGAAAGATGGGGGTGGGTACATGGGGTACTGTGGGTACAGTGGGTAGAAAGGTGGGTATGGCATCTGAGAGTGATAAGGTTAAAACTGGGGTAATCCGATGTACCTCCCATCGAATACCCGGGATTATGTGAAAAGAGTGGGTAATAAGGTGGCTGCACAAATCCCGAGGCCTGAGTGCCTCCTTGGGACTCTCCCATTCCCTCTTCCGACATACTTACTCCGAGGCTGCCATCCCTCCTCTGATCCACATCCATCTGATCTCCCACATCCTCTGACATATCCCCTTGCACTGTTCCCCTCACTGATCTGCTTCTACCCAGATCCAAAGACCTTCTAGGGTCTCTTACTGCTCTTTCTCTGCTTGACCTACTAGACATTGCCCTAGGCAATGCAGGAGGACGGGCATCCATGCCCTCGTCCTGGGGTGGTACTCCAGTCAATCGTGCAGATCGACGAGGACTATGGATCATTTAACATTCATCCACATCAACAACATAAGAATGCAATGCAACATCTTCGTGAATACTAATGCAAGCACCCTAATATAACACATGGTATTCATGATGCGTGAATCATGCTGAAATATTCATTGTTTACTTTAAAATATAAAGAGTTATTCCACTCACCTCTGGCTAGCTCTGACCAAACACTGGAGCAGCTGACTCACTGCTGGGGTCCTCGGTTCCTCAGGTCCGAACCTACGCAGGTGGACTCAAATGAGGGACCAAACATACATGAACATACTCTAAACTACTCCCCAAAAACCCCTTAAAACACCTTAAAACAAACATAGAAATCATGCAAAAGAAGGCTGGACAGGGCACTTTCGGCGGCAGGTTCGGTGGCCGAAAGTCCCTCCAGAGCCGAAAGTCAGGCAGGTTCGGCGGCACCTTCGGCGGCCGAAACTCCCAGACAGAGACGAAACTCATGCATGTTCGGCAGCACTTTCGGCGGCCGAAACTGCCCTCTAGAGACGAAAGTCCTCTTTCGGGAGCAGGCTTCGGCAGCCGAAGGCTGCCTCCACAAGCGGGTTCGGCGGCCGAAAGTTCCTTCGGCGGCCGAACCTGAGTTTCTCCAAAGTGGCAGAAACTCAGCTCCAACATGCACAAACGCCTCCCAAACCTTTCAAACATGCATAAACCTATTCTACAACACTCCCAATCATACAAAATCAAGCATACAAGTTCATAGGGGTCTCAAACTAGTCTAAACCCCAACTACAACGCATCAAACATACCCACATTGCTCATAAACATACACTAAACCCATAAACTCAAAACAACCTAAACATGCATTTCTACTCCATAAACTTGCATAAAACTCGTTTAAAACACATCATAAGCTAGAGATCGACTCTTACCTCTTGAAGATCGAGAGTAGAGGCGATCTAACTTGGAGTTGGGAGAGATTTAGCTCTTTGGGTCTCCAAGTTCAAAAGCTTGTTCTTTTGCTCAAATACCTTCAAATCGACATAAAACTTGTTAAAACATGAAAGATCGGAAGGAAAAGCATTGGAAACAATCTTAGGAGAGCATGAACCCACCGTGGCCGAAAATGGGGAGAAAACTTCGCCCGTTTCGGCCATAGAGCTCTTATATAGGGGCTGCCAGACTACCTTTCGGCAGCTGAACGTGCCCCCACATCTCATGCATGTTCGGTGGCCGAACATGAGGTTCGGTGGCCGAACCTTTGAAATTTTTGGAAGCCTAACTTGCCCTCCAAAGCCATCCAATGTTCGGCGGCCGAACTTGAGGTTCGGCGGCCGAACCTGGAAATGTCTCCTTGGTCTTTTTCATACAAAACTCAAAATCCTTTTTACTTAAAACCATTAAAATACATGAAAAAAAATTTTATGAAAACATACTTTTACCCTTCTAGAGGTTTCTGACATCCAAATTCCACCGGATGGTAGGAATTCCGATACCGGAGTCTAGCCGGGTATTACAGTTCATGTGCAAACACATGAATCCGCATCATATACATAGCATATCATTAATGCACATGCATAAAATCATGGCATTTCACATCATCATTCAAGACAGGACTCTTTTTCCTATCCTAGTGGACATGATCTTCCTATTGTGCTTGACCTTCTATAACCTCTATGAGCCCGACACTCTAGGTCCGACCATATGAACCTAGGGCTCTGATACCAATCTGTAATGACCCGAAAATCCGGACCGATACCGGCGCTAGGATCCAGGTCGGCATAATGCCGCCGGGACCCATAGCAAGCCTAACATTCATCCTGTAAACCTGTTTAATCCCATACATGATCAACACATACATAATAATTTTTGAACTTTTCCTTACATTCAGTCATTCTCTCATTCATTCACCAAACTCAACCTGTGCATGCACTATACATAAACATGATCATAAACATTAACTCCTCTTTGGAGTCTCATCATTGCCCCACTGGGGTGACATAACATGTATTGAGTTTGGTTTACAATAAACATTAAGATCATGTACTAGAAGGGATTAACATAATACTATGGTCAAGCACAACTCTAAACCTTCATAAGCATTATTACATGACATGCTATATCATACTTTTACATAACTGTACTCAACATAACATAACAACATTTATCATGTCCACTCTAGCTATTACATGACCATGACTTCGTTACTCTTGCTGACCTCCTGGTCTACCCTGTACCTGCAAACCTGGGGGTTAAGGGAGAGGGGTGAGCTACTAGAGCCCAGTGAGCAGAATAATAAAACATAGCATTTAAAACATATGATATCATGGAATGCATCATAGCACAAACATTTCACATCAAGGATGAACTTGTCACCACTTAGCCCTCCATACAGTCTAATCATGCCAAGGGCGTAGTGCAGGTACACCTGGACTTCCATAGCATAACATACATATCCATTCATGTCAGGGGCGTAGTGCAGGCTCACCCGGACTTCCATAGTCTATCATGTCTTACCATATAAGGGCTAATGGATCATTCAACATTCATCCACATCAACAACATAAAGTGCAATGCGACATATTCGTGAATTCTAATGCAAGAACCCTAATATATCTCATGGCATTCATGATGCGTGAATCATGCTAAAACGTTCATTATTTACTTTGAAAACATAGAGAGTTATTCCACTCACCTCTGGCTAGCTCTGACAAGACTCGAAAGCAGCTATCTCACTGCTGGGGTCCTCGGTTCCTCGGGTCCGAACCTACACAGGTGGACTCAAATGAGGGACCTAACAAACATGAATATGACTCTAAAATACTCCCCAAAAACCCCCTAAAATACCTCAAAACATCCATAGAAAACATGCAAAGGAAGGCTGAACAGGGCACTTTCGGCGGCAGGTTCGGCGGCCGAAAGTCCCTCCAGAGGCGAAAGTCATGCAGGTTCGGCGGCACCTTCGGCGGCCGAAAGTGCCCTCCAGAGACGAAAGTCCATTTTCGGGGGTAGGCTTCGGCAGCCGAAAGGCTTGCCTCACAGGCAGGTTCGGCGGCCGAAAATCCTTTCGGCTGCCGAACCTGGTTTCTCCCAAAGGGCAGAAACTCAGCTCTTCACTGCACACTTTCCTCCCAAACCTTCCAATCAAGCATCCAACTCTCTCAAAGCATGCATACACACATACATCAACACCTAGGGGTCTCAAACTATCTTAAAGCCCAACTACAACACATCAAACATGCATAACCAACGCACATTGTCCATATAATCACATAAAACCTAACAAAGCTCAACTAACCTAAACATGCATTTCTACCCCATAGATCAACTTAAAGCTTGCTTAAAACATAAAATGAGTTCAAGATCGGCTCTTACCTCTTGAAGATCGAGAGAGAGACGACCTAAACTTGGAGAACTAAGGAAAAGAGCTCCTGAGTCTTCCAAGCCTCAAAACTTGCTTTAATGCTCAAAATCTTCAAAACAAAGTGAAAACTCATGAAAATCATGAAAGATTTGAAGAAAGGGACTCAAAATCGGTGAGGGACGGCGGAGAACTCACCTTGGCCGAAAATGGGGAGAAAAGCTCGCCCATTCGGACAAGGGGACCCTTTTATAGGTGGCTGGCCAGGCCACTTTCGGGGGCCTAACGTGCCTCCGCATGCATGCCATGTTCGGTGGCCGAACATGAGGTTCAGCGGCCGAACCTGGACTTCCCTCACTTATGCCTTCGAGGGCCTAAAGCACTCCCGAAGTGCATGCATGTTCGGCGGCTGAACCTGAGTCTTCCTCTCAAGACTATTTTCATTCAAAACTTAATTTCTTTCTTGCTTAAAACCATAAAATACATTAAAACATTTTATGAAAACATGGTTTTGCCCTTCTAGAGGTTTCCGACATCCGAGATTCCACCGGACGGTAGGAATCCTGATACCGGAGTCTAGCCGGGTATTACAAGGCGACTCTTCTTCCATGTTACTATGAGAGTCACCAACTGTATTTTCCAAGTCCACACCTCGTCATCATTGGCCATATTAACAGTGCTCTGAGCAAATGGAAAGTTTATTTCAGCAAATACAACATCTCGAGATACAAAGTACTCATGAGTGTCCAAGTCGTACAACTTCCAACCCTTCCATCCAAAAGGATACTCGACAAAGAGACACCGACAACTTCGTCTGGCAAATTTGTCTTTCTCCCTTTATAGGTTATGGGCATAACACAAGCAACTGAAAACTCGAAGGTGATTATCAAAGGGAGCTTGTTGGTAGAGAATCTCATACGGAGATTTACTATGACACACCTCGGACGGTGTTCTGTTAATTAAATATCTGGTCATTAGTACACATTCACCCTAAAAAACTATGGGCAAATTTACTTAAAAACGCAAGGCTCTTGCCACATTTAGGATATGCCGATGCTTTCTCTCCACTCAGCCATTTTGTTGAGGCGTTCCGACACAAGAGGTTTGATGCAATATTCCGAGGTTTTCAAAGTATTATTTTAAACATACAAATTCACTTCCATTATCACTCCTAACGACTTTTAAACTTTTGTTAAATTGATACTTAACCATGGCTACGAATTTCTTAAAAATGCATATCACATCACTTTTGTATTAAGCAAATAAATCCACACAGCACGCGAACGATCATCAACTATAGTCAAGAAATAACGAGCTCTACAAAAAGCAAGAACTGTATAAGGTCCTCACAAGTCACAGTCTATCAAATCAAAACACTCTGTTGCTTTATTATCACTAGGAAAGAAAACCTTTCTTGTTTATTTTGCCCGGAAACAAACTTCACAAGGTTTATTATTTTGTTTAACCAATCTATCAGCTTCTGAAATTAAGTCTGGCACCTTAAAAGACAGATGTCCCATTCTATTATGCCAAAGCTCAAAGGTTCCTCCACTCCTCAGCTTGCAAGCATGAACTGAAGCGATGCCTTTGAGAAAGTAAATCCCTTTTCATTGCTCACCCACTCCAATAAGAATCTTTGTATTTGGATCCTAGATAGCACATATTTTGTTAGTGAGTTGAATAACTAAATTTGAATTATTAAGAAGCTGGGAGACGAAAATTAGATTGCATTTCAGATTGGGAACAGAAAGAACTCATCGCAATTTCAAATTCCCACCAGGCAACATAGTTCCTTCTTTGACTGTCATGGTTGTCTCTCCATTAGGCAATTCAACCGAGCATGGTGCAACGTCATGTAAGTCGTTTAGGAAAGCCTCAGTTCCTATCATATGATGGGAGTCTCCTGTGTCAGTAATCCAAGGAAGATTTCTTTGGTACTTATTAACCTCTCATTAGTATTCTGGTAAGAGTTTAACATGTCTAGCAGAGCAGTCCATTACTCATCATTGAGTTCGTTCAGCCCCTTTTAATATGCATCTGTCCTTGCTTCTTGTCCACCATCCATTACAGGTGCTTGGTTGCGTGTGCATGCACAACACCTCCTCTGTTACTTCCTCCTCTAGTCCCACGCTTTTGAGTACTACCACGCACACCTAAATTGCAGCAAGCTCGAGTACCCCACCATTCGGGATAGCCTATTAACTGAAAATAACTTTTAGTTTCATGACCCTTTCGATTGCAATGAAAGCAAGTTTTATCTTTATCTCCCCTTGAATTCCAACCATTGGTCTGAATTGCGAAACTCATAGGGGTTGCCCCGTTCTTCCTTGCTTATCGTCAGGGTTCGTACTCACTCTTGTTGAGCCACCATAGCATAAGTACGATTTAAATTAGGGAAAGGATCAGTGCTCAAGACATGGGATTGTACGGTATCATAACCTTCTTCATCCAAACCCATCAGAAACTGATGAACTCTTTCCTCTCTACGTTTTTGTTCTAGTTCAATGGTAAGATTGTATTTGTAGCCTGCACATGCATACACCGATATCTAGTCATAGTTATTAATCTCATCCCACAAGGTTTTGAGTTTATCAAAATAGAAAACAATAGATTGGCTATCATGCCTACAGTTAGCTAGGTCAAATCTCAACTGCTGCATTTATAGTCCGTTACTAATTGAGAACCTCTGCTTAATATCATCCCACATATTCTTCACCATTTTGGCGTGAGAGATAGTCGATCGAAGGTGTTGGTTCAATGGTATTGAATACCTAGGAAACCAACATGGAGTTAACTGTCCACCAATCTTTGAGTTCCAATGCATCGTATTTGATTGTTCGATGGATCCATCGATAAAGCCATATTTCTTTTTGGCTCTCAGTGCAGTCCGCATGGCTCTTGCCCATTTTTCGTAGTTCTCCCCTTTCGACTACACTTGGGTGATCAAATTACCTAGATTGTTATTGAAAGTTAGTGTATAAGGATTGGAAGAGTTTTTCTTTGTTTTTGAACTTTCCCCGCGTTCCTTTCCAGCCTCCATGGCTCTAATACCATGTGAGAAGAGACGCGCAATTTGGGAATGAAAGTTGTTTTTTTCATTGATAGGAAAATGACAATATATACACCCGATTTATCCCTATTTAGGAAAACTAACGAATACAAAACTTCCTATATAGTTTTCTTATGATATACATACTAAACTTCCTATAATGTACAAGACAAAGAAGGAAAGAAAAGATATGCACAAAACAAGCCTTAAACCATATTGGAAATGACAGGCCAACATACACTAGACAGTCCGTACAAGCCGTCAAGATGCCAGACATGTCGATAGGACATGAAGAGGTCAAATACAGGTCGGATCATCAGGTCGACAGGTCACTTCCAATACATAATTTTTTTCAAAATTGGATGGGTAAATAGTTTATATTAGATAATACTTGACCACCTACTCATAATCGATCTATTAATACTGCGGGAATAGGTAAGCACTTGGTGGTTTTCGGCAAGGCGGGGTATGATACTGTGAAATCACAACTCGTGCAGGGGGAAGTCACAAAATGATCCTTAGATCCGACTACCACTCCAATGCAACATAATTTGGATTTGGAAAATCATAATCTAGTTGTTCCTGTGGACGAGTCTAAACAAGCAGTAGTCATGGACTATCAGGATGAATCTATCACCACGTTAGAGAACAGGCCTCTTGCCTGAGGTTGCTGGCTTCTAGATTGTGATGGTTTAATGTTTCTTGGTTGCAAATATTGTGTTGAAGGTTTTCTAGAGGTATTTCTACTTTTATGTTTCTTATGTCTGTATTGGTTTGGAATTCTCAAGAAATTGCTAGTAAACGAAGTCAGCAGTTTCTATTAGTGTATATGCCCTAAGCCATTAATTCAGACCTTTATGTTACTCATTTTATTATTAATAAAGAGATTTTTCATCATTATTATTTGTTTGCATATTACATAATAATGATTTATATCCTTGGTTCTTATTATTATAGAGATAATAATATACATGACTAGTATGCATCTTGATTGATAATCATGAGATGATTATGTGTATGGTGATACAAATCAATATCATAGATACTTATTAGAGAATAAAATATTGGATAAACTCACACTGAAATCACTACATGGATTAGTGTCATTAGTGAATCTCATAATAGTTTTGAATTAATCCTTGGACTTGAGATTGTCATAGTTTCCAACATAAGGACTATTATATTTTAACATAATCAAATGCTTCTTTAATTGGATAATCATAAAATTTATGATTGAGCATGATAGAAATTATGTAGAGAATATTGAATAATCAAGATAGAATTTGTCCTTCTCTCTGAGAGAGCTATTTTATGGGCCCCTCGATAAGTCAGATTGAGAAATGCATGACTATACTCAAATGAATTGATAATGTGATCAATGACATTTGATTTTATCAGTCTACTTGGAGATTGAGTAATCATAAGTTTGAACAATATGAGTATGACATTAAACATGACTTATGTTCAATCTAGATATCGTATGACAAAAAGATTAATCCATGTTCTATTATAAGGCTTTAATTCAACAATTGATCCTCACATTAATTGGGTAGTTATAATGTTTTACTAGAGGTCACTTATGATATGTAGACTTTAATAAAGATTGGGCCTACTACTAATTAATGTGGGCCTATCGGGTCACACACATATAATGCATTATTAGGTTGGGCATTATTAATAGACTTAATATCTATTAATATGATATTAATAATAATATTAATATTTGATAATAATAATAATATTATTATTAGATAATAATGTTTAATATAATAATATTAATAAACCAATCTATATCAGATATGGATCGGAATATTAACCGTTTCTATTTTCATTCTAATTTGAATTGGATAAACATATCGGCATCTGTTTTTTGTTAGACCATATAACAGAAATACGTTTTTTTAAGTAAGAGAGTTGAGAACTCACGTATACTGAAGAGGAAAATAAGGAAGCAAAGAAGGCCTAGTCGTTCCAAGAGCTAGCACTCCAAACAACGAGCATTCGTGTGGATACCAATAGAGGGTGTTTATGAGAAGCAGCACCTGAAGTCCACAGAATATTTCGAAAACTTTTAAAAGGTTAGAAATCAAATCCTTCTTTTCAAATTAAACGGATCACTTGGGTCCTGGGAGGTAATCTAGAGATTAAAAGTTTTTGTTCTGCTACATATTTTGGTTTGAAATGATCTCTAAGTTTTCTAACAATTTCTTCATAATCTTTGTTCACAGTACAAGCCTTTTCTTCTGGTTATTATGGAACCTAAGGTAAATGGGCTTTGTGTGGATCTAATTTCTGCCAATATGCATTGTAGCGATTAGGTTCGTATTGCGTCAGCTGGTATGAGTGAGAGCATTTAGCTTTTCTGAAATTCTTTTGATACTTTTGTCTTGGTCCTCAAGATGCATTCTCAATTCTTGCATGTTATAGTAATTGACCAGCTGCACATCCTATGGTTCTTTACTACTATTATGGAAGTCCAAGGGAACAGTTGAGGTTGGGTTTATACACTGCTTTAGATGAATTGACTTCTTGCATTTCTGGCCCTTGGTTGTTATTTAGGGATTTCAATGACTATACTAACCCATCAGAAAATTTCTAGTTTGGGAACTCATATCATGGCTAGATGTACTCGTTTCCAGCAGTGGATCTCTAATTTGGGTTTACTAGATTTGTCGGTGTCTAGTCCTAAATTTATATGGCATCGTGATTGTATCTTAGGGTCTTTCAAACCAGCAAGACTTGATTGTTCAATCTGTAATATTGCTTAGCGCCATTTATTCTCTTCTACTATAATTTTTCATCTAGAGAGGCTTTGCTCTGACCACTATCCTCAATTACTACAACTCTCTATGACTTCTTCGATTGGTGAGATCCTTAGATTTAGATTTTAGACATCCTGGTTGTGACATCCTATGTATCAATCTTTTATTGTGAAAAATTGGACTAATATTGTTCCATTATCTACAACTCTCAATAACCTGGCTTCTCGACTTGGGGTATGGAAATGGGAGATTTATGGATGCCTTTATCATCGTAAGTTACATATCTTGGCAAGATTAAGGGGAGTTCAAGCCACGTTAGTGCTTTCTCCTCATAATGGATTGTTGTACTTGGAGACAAAGCTTTGTGTAACTTAGAGGAGGTATTAAATCAAGAAGAAATTCTCTGGTTTCAGAAATCATGGGAATGATAGATAAGGGAGGGGAATCATAATACCTCTTTCTATCATACCTCTCCTATCATTAATGGTGCTAAGAAGAAAGTTTTCGGTTTACGAAATGAATATGGTGAATGGTGATTTGATCAAACAATTTCCTTGGATATGGCCTTTAATTTCTATAAGCAATTGTATACAGCTGGGCATGAAAATAATATAGTAATTAGACATATAATCACTTATCCTTTTCTTCTCGATAATGTCAGGGGATATGTCTTTCGACCGTTTACTGCTGAGGAAGTAAAAGAGGTAGTATTTGATACAGATCTCTATAAAGCACTCACGCCGGATGGTTTTCAAGCGTATTTTTACCAAAAATCTTGGCTTTCGATGGGCCCTCATATTATTTAAAAAATGCTTAATTTCTTTCATAATGGGGTTTTGAAGGAAAATTTGGCAGATATTCTCGTGACTTTGATCCTAAAAATTGATCATCCAGAGTCCATTACCCAATTTCACTCAATCAGCCTTCACAATGTGAGTTTCAAGGTCATTACAAAGATATTAGCGTATAGGATGCAAAAAATTCTTCCTTTCCTAATCTCTGGGAACCAAAGCAGTTTTGTACCTGGGCATCAATTACATGATAATGAAGATGTTCTTCAAGAGGTAGTCCATTGTATGCATTACAAGCATACTGGTCAAGGGTGAATGATTTTGAAGATAGATTTGGAGAAAGCTTACGATTGTTTACGATGGGATTTTTTGCTACATTTTCTGCAACAAGCTAAATTTCTTGAGTCATAGTTAGATCGGATCAGTACATGCCTTCAAGCTTATTCTATGAAAGTGTTATGGAATGGATTAGTGTCTGACAGTTTCATATCAACAAGAGGGGTTCGTCAGGATGACCTTTATCCCTTGCTTTATTTGTCATCATGATGGAAAGGTTGAGTCATTGCATAAAGTGGATTGTAGAATTGGGTGGTTGGTGTCCCACTAAGATTTCTCGCAAAGGTCTAGCAGTCTCACACCTTTTCTTTGCGAATGATTTATTACTTTTTGCGAAAGCTTCTGTGGACCATGTAATTAAATAGCAGTTGAATACTTTCAGTACTGCATCAAGTGAAAATATTAATGTTAATAAGTCATCCATTTTTTTCTCAGCTAATATGGATTTTGCCTTACAATAGGATATTTGTTCTATGGCGGGCATGAATCGAACAGAGGAAATTGGTATGTACTTGGGAGTTCTAATGATTGAAGGATGCATGACTAAAGCTTTCTTCTACCCTTTATTATAGAAGGTTGACTCTCATTTGGCAGGATGGAAATCCAATATGTTGTCTTTCTTTGGTCGAGTGATTATGGCAAAATCGATTCTCTCTGCTTTGCCTAATCATTTAATACAAGCAATGTATCTTCCCAAATCAGTGTGTGAGGAATTTAACAAGAAAATTTAGGATTTCATATGGGGAGACCAATGGGCTAATAAGAGAGTTCACCTAGTTAACTGGCATCAAGTAACTCTACCGGAGGATTATGTTGGGTTGGGCATTCGTACATATAGAGAGATGAATATGGCATTTCTGGTGAAACTTGGTTAGCGTCTTCTCAAGGAAGAGGATGCCTTCTAGCCAAAGATAGTAAGGGGTAAGTAATTTGCAGGAACTGCTAGTCTAGATGCTTTTGTCAAAATCATATGCTTCTACTCTATGGAGAGGGTTGGTGGATAGTGCATATTTGCTGCGAAAAGAATGTTTTATATCGATTGGGAATGGACATCTTACGAGCTTTTGGAATGACACATGGATTGGTAATTGCCCGTTAGCCCTTCATACTATTGCAACAGTCCCGAATACTTTGATTGATTTCATAGTGGCTCATATGTGAACTGAATCAGGTTGGATTTAGCATAATTTTGCTCCTTGTCTACATGTTTAGATTTGCAAACAACTAGAAGTTGTTACTGTGGACTCGACTATGAACTCGTTTGGTCAAATAGCTTGGAAGAATACATCTATAGGATTGTTTGTTTTGTCAAAACTACATTTCTAAGGCAAAACCCTCCAATAGGAGCTGCACCTAATAAAATATGGAAACTTTTTTGGCAATTACGTATTGCCCAAAAAATCCAATCTTTTCCTTGGTTATTATTTCTAGGTAAGCTTATGACTAATGGGGAGAGCTTACTCTATGGTTTTACTGTTGATTCACGTTATTTTTTGTGTACTTGACCAATTGAGGATGTAGTTCATTTGTTTAAAGAATGTTGTAAAGCTTGTGAAGTTTGAGAAAAAGTGTTAGAATCTGATACTTTGAATAAATTTTATGATATAGATTTTGAAGAAATATTTCTCAATGCTTCAAAATTGGTACCTAGGGATGGTTTTGCAATGTGTTCTCTTTAGATCTTGAGTATTATATTGTGGTTTTTGTGGCAATGGTGCAATAAGGCTATTTTCAAGGGTATTGAGTTACAGGTTCATCGTAAGTTGCAACAGTTGAGAGCCTATATTTGCATTAATGAAGCTATTTGGACTACATCCCCTTCTTGTGATGCTGATAGGACATCGTATTGGTCAAGGTTTGTAAGCCGGGATATGTGAAATTAAATACAGATGGAGCTACTAAAGGTAATCCAAAATATGACAGTGGAGGTGAGGTATTGAGTGATAACAGAGGATTTTAGTTGGAAGGTTTTATGGTATGACTGGAAATTTATAATTCAATGCAGACTTAGCTTAATGCATTTCTTTGTGGCTTGGAATTAGGTTGGATTTATGGATATAGGAGTGTACATCGAATTTAATTTTGAATGAATATTCTAAAAAAAATTTTGTTATTTAGGTCTTTTTATCTAGTGTCGTTAGTTGCTTAATCGACCTTAGAACATTCTATTGCACTATTATTATATCGAAGGAAATAAGGTGGCAAATAAACCTGCAAATGTCGTGTATAATAATTCTTTATTGATAGAATATATACCTAATCCACCTGAATATGTTGTTGATCTCATGATTTGAAATATGATCGAGCTCTCTATACCCTGAATTGTCCCTATCTAATTGGTCTTTCATGTTTCTTGGCTTTACACTTTTTTTTATAAAAAAAAAATAGTTTATATTAATTCAACGGATTTGATTTTTAAATTTAAATATTAATTCTCTAATACTATAAAAAATTTAAATTTTAAAATTATATTAACTGAATAAATCAGTTATTAATATTTGTATAACTTGTAAAAATTATGAACTTGGGCAATTGTCACTAGAAATTTCTTGCTAATTATTTGATTTGTGTAAATTTTACATTAAAAAATGTCATATTGATGATCTCAATACAAAATTTTATGTATTATATATAATTTCAACACACTATTTTAATTTTTCCATTTAAATCAATAAATAAATTGTAGTTAACTTTTGAGCCGTAGTGATGAAAGTTCTTCATTACACATGATCCAAACTTGATTAAAATAAAAAAATAAGAGGTCTAATTACTACAACAAACATAATTTCTTTTTTACTTTGAAGTTCATTTTTAATATAAAGCATATAATTTTATTTAATAAAAGACTTTATTAAAATTTTATTTTTATATTTATTATTTATTAAATTTTATATGAAATTTTGCATTTTATATATTTACTTAAACTTGATATTCACAAAATTTGTAGTTAAATTTGAATATGGTCTTCCCTTAATCTCAAAGCTCTAAAAGTGAAAATACTTTGAAGAAATTTATCATTTATCTCTTAATTTTATCACTAATAATTATTTAGTCCCTAAAATTTTAAAAATTAACTATTTAAACCCTCAAATTTACTTTTATTATAAATTTAAATCATTTTATCCATTTTGTGGTTAGTATTTTATATTGAATTGCTATTTAATCACATATATTATAATTACTTTTATCATTGCATTTACGATTATTACAATTCATCAATTTTTTTTTATCTCTTTATTTCTTCTTTCTTCTATAAGAATCGTGATAAAAAGACAGTAAATTAAAAAAAAAAAAAAAGAGTATAAATGATTTAAGATCTTGTTTGACCAGAGGCAGAGAATTTAAAATTTTCAAGAAATGTGAAAATTATTTTTATTTGATTGACATTTTCCTTGATTTTCGATAAATGTGAAAATTATTTCTATTTGATTGATATTTTTTCTTTAACTTTTTGAAAAAATCAATGTTTTTGCCTTGATGGCTCTACACAAATCAGTGGTAGGAGCGCTAGTCACCAATGGCGGAGCCAATAGCTTCCCTTTGGTAGGACACTACTGACTTAGCGCGACTGCACCGCTGCGCCGCTGCGGCACCTTCATCCCTCTTCAAAGCATTTTTCAGTCGCCGGTACGGCACGTGCCCCGTTACCGTACCGTCCCTCCGCCCCAGCTAGTCACTATCCTCTCAAATGGTGATTCTGGAGTTTGAATGTGTCTATCTCGCTGGTTTTATTAAACCTATTGATCTTGAACGGATCCTCTTCTTTACATGTTTCATATGTATTTTAATTGTGATGAAAGATGAAGAGTAAGATCTTCTTTTAAACTCTGTGGCTTTCTCTGAAAAATTTATAGATTTGTACTGAAATTTACCTATCTTTTCTCTAATTTGTCTTATTTTTCATTTAGTTTCTTTCTTCAGTAGTGGTAACAGAGGAAGACAATACCCTTTGATGGCAGTGGTGATGAGATGGTAGTGGTGGCAGCAACATCACTTTGCTTCTATTGGATCTAAGATTTTCTTTATTGGGCTATAGACTTTATTTTTCTTATTGAGTTTAGGCCACAAAACCTTTAGACTTATAATGAAATCACCTATCTTTTAAAAAAATGAAAAAATTCTGCGTCATTAGGCCTTGGGAGTTGGGCTGTATCTGTATGGCTGTATTTGGACGGTTCATCATGAAAATAATTAAAAAAAAAAAAGAGTGATGGGAGTTTCAAACTCGGACCGCGTAGTAAGACTTGGACGGGATAATTTTGTGGGGGTCCAAAGAAAACGCCTGTCTTTAAGATAGTTATTGGGACACTTGTTCAAATTCTAGATGTAATCCATCCTTCAATGGGGAGAGCGAGAACCAGAGCCAGAGCCAGAATTTCAGAGATTAATCCCTTTTCTAATGGCAATTACACATTTTCTAATGTGATTTCTCATCTTTGATTTATAAGGGTTCTAATTCGTTTTTAATGTTTGCTACCCAAATCAATTACAATGTGGAGGAGATTCTGGTCAAGTGGAATTTTGAAGCACACCATATCAGCGGCAGTTGTGGGTGGGAGGAACTCCCCGCAGCCGTCGCTATGGTTGAGAATGGGATGGACGCCAATCCAAAAACCTGTTGGATGCGGCGGAGGGTCAACGGAAATAGCGCTATGGAGAAAGACCGTGTTACTGCCAGCAACATCATCGCCGTCGAAGTTCTTTAATACTGATGCTGGTGATCGCAGCGATAACAGCAAGGAAGGAGGAGGTGGTGGTGGTGGCGGCGGTGGCGGTGGTAATAATGGCCCTGATAATGTGACTTGCGCGGAGGTGAAGCGATTGATGAGGCTGGTGAATGTGGAGGCATTAAAGCTGAAGTTAGGGATGGAGGGTAAGGAGGTTATCCCTTATTCTGAGCTCTTGCAGGCTTGCCAGAGCATGGGCATTGCCAGATCTCAAGATGAGGCCGTTGAGTTTGCTCGAGTCCTTGATGATGCCGGCGTTGTCCTTCTCTTCCGGGACAAGGTCTATCTTCATCCTGATAAGGTACCCTTCTCTTCTTTCTTTCAAGGTATGCTTATTTTGCTTCGACTTCAGAGTGCAAGCTGTGGGCAAAGTTTTGGGACACATCCCCTTTTGATATTCCTTTCATGTTTTCCTTTCATTTTCATTTGATGTTGTTGGGTATCTTTGGATACTCACGGGCCTTTTTCTCTATTGCTTTATTCATGTTTGTCATGGGACTTTCAATAGAGTTAAAACTAGATTATTGATTAGAATAATTACGAGATCAGTAAAGTAGATTCTCTCCCCCCCCCCCCCCCCCCCCCCTTTACATGGATCTTCATTAAATTTGCGTTTTTGCTTAATCTGAAATATACCCTCATAATATTACCTGATACTATATATGGCAAGGAACTTGGTATTTCGGTGAACTGAAAAAGGTTCCTACTTGAGCATCATCTGTTTCATACATGTTTTCTTCATTAATTTCAATTCATTTTGCCTGATCTTCTCACAAATGCTTCTGCCAAGTTCTCTTCTTGTCAATATCTTTCTAACGATTTCTCCTATTTTATTGAAGAATATGCTTTTCTTTTAGTTTTCTTTGGTACCACCAATGTTCATTCACCCACTTGCTTCCTAAATCCAAACTTTGTGGACTAAGCATAGGAACAACAGTTGGTTTGAGAATAGGCCGCACTGGCTTATATTTTTCTTGGTTTTGGATAGACCCACATAATGGCTCACGGAACTGACATCAGAAAGAAGATATATTCTTTCTTTTTCCACTGGAATGGGAAAGAGGAGACAGATTGGAGAATCTTGCTTCAACTTTTAATTAATTTTGCCTTTCCTTTTATTCCAGAATAGCCAAATATCATAACATCGTTTAGTCCTTGCTGACAAGTTGATATTGCTGGATTGAGAAACCTGGTTTATTCTTTCATTTTTTCTTTTTTATTGTCTAGTTATTGGATAAGACTTCTTGTGTTGTTGAATTTGACGTTTGCTGTATTTTATGCTGGAATCACAATGAATGTTCAGGCATTTAGTTTATTGAAGCTCTCAACAAAGCTGGTTTAACCAGATGAATTTCACATATAGAACAAGTGTGACCAAACTTGTCATGCATCACTGGTTCTTATTTCTTTTTAAATCTAATTATATTAATGGATTCTGGTCATGTTACCATGCCCAACCATGTATAATGGATTTATTGTGTTTTATTGTCTTCCATATTTAGATGCAGAGACCCCCCTCAAATGTATGAAAACATATTAATGCAGCGAAGGAAGTCAAGGAAGATTCAATTTAGGAATTATGTTGATTTAAATTTTCATTGTAAAAATTAGGAACTTTAGGATTCTATTGATTTAGGATGTTTATGTGAGTTAGATTTTCATTTGTTCATTGTGTGAACAATTGTATCAATAGAATCAGAGCTCCTCGGCATCTAAAGGATAAACAAAAAATGGGTCATCACATGTTGGTTAATTTTCACTCATTACGGAGTATATTTATCGTGTAATTGGTTTGAGAATGCACAATTTATATATAAATTTGCTTTATTGATGCTCTAAATAGCCTTGACAGGTGAAAGCTTTAGTTGATAATGAGCAGCCACATGTCATCAAGAATAATATATTTTCCTTACGCAACTTAGTCTGTGAAATATATATTAATTATATTTGATTAGAATGTCTAAAAGGGTTTAGGAAAAAGCATATGAATTCACAGAAGAAATTAGTTTATGCAGAAGAGGTTGATCTGTCAATTGAAGTCAGTTCACTTGTCTGCAGAGAATTATTTTTTCTGGCTCCTTTAATGACTGTTTGGGAGAGTTGGATTCTACTGCCATATATACGACAAGCTCTTGTTTAAGAGTTTCACTGTCTGTCTATTGAGAGTAGTCCCTGGATTTTCTCTTTAATCTTTGACTGGATAATACTTTTGGATTTTTGTTCAACGAAATTATGTTTATAGACCAATGTTGCTAACTCTTTGATGTTATCAAGATGTCAGCAACTTCACCTTTACATCTTGAGTACCTGCATTTATGAAAACTCTTACTCAGCTTTCAATTTTAAACTAATTCAGGGTGAATGCATTTGATGGCCATGTAAGGATGTAGAACTTCTTAAACCAGGGTTGGGAAAATTTCCTTGATTGGATCAAATATGGTCGGTTAAATTCTCAAGCCAAAAAAGAAAAAGGAAAATCTTGATTGGATTATTTTCTGTCATTGGATTTCATTTAGCAAATTGATTGTCTATATAGCATACAGTTTAGCTAAGAAATCCCCTTAAAAGGCTGACTGAGAAAGTGAGAATTCACTGTGTTCTGCACTTCTGCTTTCCCCTGTTTGGGAAAGAAAAGGTCTTATAAGAGTTGTTATCCTCTAACACGTTCTATGCATTTAAGTTTGCTGTTAGGAAACAATATCTACTCTGCTTTCTGGGACAAGCTAGTTTTCTGGTGGGACACCTTATAGCCGTCCATTTGACCAAACCACCATCTCATGGTGAATTGGGTGTTGAATACAAGGGTCATTTCTGAGTATAATTTGTCTTGTTGGCCTTGTCAGACTTATTTATGCTTTTTGACCAGTTGTCATTATTTTAGGATCTTCTATTATTTCATGGATAACTAAGCATTAATTTAAGCTGCTAATAAGAACTTTTTGCAATGAGACTTAATTTGAATCATTGCTGTAGCACCTAATCATATCAGGGTATTGTATTAGGGACAAATTCGAAATATCCCCTGACAACGTGATGAATTATCTACAACAAAGTGTCTGAATAATTCATTCCCCTTGACAGACCATTTGACTCGTGTTTTATTGGCTGCAATTGGCTTAATAAATCTCTGCTTAGTTCAATGTATACTTCATGCCTCAGTATGTTATCATGCTTGAATTAGTAGCCTTACATGTATAATGTTTGAGCTTTTTGGCTTTTATATCCTGCCAAGCAGATCAAAGGGCTACTGAGTGCTGTGTGTTATGTGCAGAAAAAAAAACAATAACCAAATTTGATGCCTATTGGTTTCTCTATACTCAACTTGTATCAGCCTGAAGGCATAATCGTTAGCTTCGGGCTTCACTTGTAACTTTTAACTACAAGGGCCAGATAGTATCTGTGATTATCAGTTTGGAAAAGATGTGTTTTTAGGATTTGAATAAGACCCAAAACTTCTATACTTGCCTCTAGCTTTCCTTTTCTTTTTATAGATTTCGCTCATTATCAACCATCTTCATTATGGATTGATTATGGCCTCTTGTTATATTTATGTTTTCAGGTGGTAGAGCTGGTTAAAAGAGCGATGCCTCTTGCCCTGACTCATGAAGATGATCCTGTGAGGACTGAGCTAAAGACACTGCAGGAGAGGAAGGAAGATATTGACATACTTGCACATAAGCAAGTCCGGCGCATTCTCTGGTGTGGGCTTGGTCTAGGTTTGTTGCAGGTTGGGCTATTTTTTCGACTAACATTCTGGGAATTTTCATGGGATGTAATGGAACCTATTGGATTTTTTGCCACTACCACTGGTTTAATTATAGGCTATGCTTACTTCTTGTTCACTTCAAGAGATCCAACTTACCAAGACTTGATGAAGAGGCTGTTTCTCTCAAGGCAGAGGAAATTGTTCAAGAAGCATAAGTTTGATGTTGAGAGGTTCAGGGAATTGCAAAAGAAATGCAGGACACCTCTAGATGCCACTGCCTCTCTTAAAAATCGTGCTGGGTTGGAAGTCGAATTGGAGGATGCCATCCATAAGGACTAATTATTTTTTTTCTCTGCTGTCATCTTCCTCGATCTTGGTTGGAATTTTTATTTATTGGCCATCTAATCCCACCTATTTTGGTGTAGGCCATGAGGAAATTCTTTTCTTGCTGGCTTACAGATTTCACCTTTCAATTTTTCATTACATGAATTCTTCCATCCTAAGTCCCAAGAAACTAGGACACATACCAGGATTATGGACCTGGATTTTATGCTGTACTTTGTGGTAACAATACCCTTCCGACTTTCAAGCATTAAGCTCAAAGCCATGTAACCGTTGCTTCATGATCGTGATGAATAGTCTGATGTCGAGATTTTGCTTAGTTTTGCGGCTTTTGTAATCGCTTCTCAAAATAAGGTATGATTATTTTGTTTCAGAAACAAATTACATTTTACGAAAGAATTTATATTTTATTTAAAATTTTTCGCATAGTGGTATGAATGATCATTTTTTTTCTTTGTATTTTTATTTAATGGATTATGCAGTAGAATTTGTAATTTTTTTAATAAATTTATATTAACTAATCCATATCTTTCAAAGTAAAATACTTGGAAAAAATATAAAGATAAAACATTTTAATAAATAACAGAACAAATTTAACTAATGACGGTACTGATTTGTACACCTTTAATAATAATTATACTAAAAATCAACAAACTCTTGTTCTAAACGTTACCTTGGTGAAAACGGTTCAGGTAAGAGAAAATGTCATTGGCAGTTGCTAACCCTTTGATTACACGCCAAATTCAGTTGTTCAAACTCTGTATGGACTAAAAATAAAAAAAATCATGCCTAGCAAATTTAATGAAATTTCTCATCACAAAAGCCTGTACAGATCATTCTTTTTAAATATCATGAAGTCACTTTCAAGGGTACTCAGCAGATCAATCACAGATTCCCTATTGGACCCTTTGAAGTGTTCCAAGATATCAGACAGCGAAACCTGCAACACAAATGCAATGCTACATAAATGAAAAAAGAGAATAGATTGAACTGAGCAAAGCTGTTTATATATTAATGCAGAGGGTTGGGCTCTGCTTTTACTCACCCCTTCTTCATACGTCTTGAGCCAGTTTAACATGGAATCCTCTGTTGCCTCTAAATCAGTGGAACTTTCTTCATTTCCATTAATTTTTTGACGTTTACCTGGGGAATACAGATCATCAGGCACAGGATGTACCTCCTTTTCTTGCATCCTTGCGACGGTAAGAAAGGCCGTCTCTTTACTATTATCAGACACTTGTCTCTTAAGCTCACCAACGTTTGACACACTCAGGTGGCTAGGTGGTACTGCTTCTAGAGACGTCCCACAGCTTTCCATTTGCAGACAAGTCTTGATGTGTGTATAACTTATCTGACATCATTAGCAAGATCTTTTCAGTTATACTTGTGATCCAGCCGAGCGATCAGCATGAATAATGACACATAGAAAGAAGAATTGACACATCAGCTTACATGTTCAGGTAATTCATTTTTAATGGGTTTCAACTTGTCTCTAGAGCCAACCTTACTGATGGCACCTTGAATATCTACGACAATTTCCCTAGTCAGCCCAATCTCACGACAAAATCTGATCCAGTCAATCTCAAAACCTTCTTGGGAAGCATCCAGAAGATATTCAGAGACAGTTTGTTCTTTTATAGAAGCTGATCTACCAGGGAAATTCTACAGATAGAAATTGTAATGATCAAAAAATGGTTAAAATGCAGATATCATGTTCTAGAATTTATGAAGACATACAGCAATTCTTTGAATTGATAGACCATCTTCACGCCACATTTTCCATGCTTCCAATTTAGCTGATGACAATTTTCTCTGCTGGTTCGGTATTGTAATTGGATGCATCTTTCGGGCATTAGCAGTCTGTAGACTCTGTACGCATGCTTCGCCATCCAAGGAAAGGTTTAATTTTTGTGAAAGATGTCTAACTGTTTGAAGTAGATGATCTCCATGCCTCACAAGAAGATGCTGCAAAATTATCAAATTTTATATCTACCCTTGTAAAATACATGCTAAATCATGAGAGAAAAACCAAAGTTTCTTTCTTGCTCCCCCCCTCCCCCCTAATTTCTTTTGAACTTAAGAGGTTTGATTCTCTAAAATTCTTAATTAAAAGGGGAATAAAAAAAAAAAAAATGTTCCGCATAGAAACATTATAAACACGCTGCAATTTATTGTAGTCATTTTATGATAACATTTTATGCTAGAAATAACTAATAACCAACATATAATACAGGCAGATGCTTCATGGTGAGTTGTATGATCACACAATTGATATGCACCAACTAGTTGCATCCTACTACAACATGGCCCTGAAATAACTCCTTTGCCCTTTTAGAAAGATTCCCCAACTCCCTATTTTCCAACAATCACCCAACACTTTGGCATCCAACTGTTCAGCATATAATCTATATAATCAAACATAAATTATTCAAATCTGAATTACATTCACAAATGAAGGTAGATTGCAAATACAGAAAGAGATGCATAGTAATGAATTCAGTTCTATCTCTGTTTTCAGAAAGTAGAAGTAGCAATACCTAAAATGAAAATGACAATTAGCATTCTTATACAAGCACTAATCCAAATGATTAACATATTCAGCAGTAGTAAGAGTTGAAAGAATAATTCTCCAAATATAAGTAAGAAGAGGTCAACAAAATTAGTAAAAGTAGAAATCATATTTCTGGTAAAAGCATTGGTATAATGATACAAATTCTAAGCAAGCGGGCAATGCTACATTTAGCAGATAAATTAACTGTACTAGGTATCATAATATCCCAATGGTAAAGCATACCTGGTTAACACCATCAATATTTGCTAACCTAGCTTTCGTTGATGGCCTTGTCAAGGCAATTCTTTTTATTGTTTGATCACCACATACAGCATATCTGCAAAAAGAAGATTCAACAGGTGTACATGGTATATTCTATGTTAAGTGAACTGCTTGTAGGAAGTATAGACATACGGAGCAGTCCCGATGATTCTTGCAAGCTTAATCCTCTCTTCCAAAAGCATGTGATAGAGTTGTACCTCAGCCTTAAACAATAGAAAAATGCACAAAGGGAAAGATATAAAGTAGTGAAAGAGAGAATCCCCGGTTGGAGAACCAAAAAGGACTTGTGAAACAAAATGCAACCTGCTTTCTCATGCATCAGTTAGATTGTTTCAAGTTGAATTATTTAGCAGTGGTTCACTGAACTCTGCTAAATGATTTCAGGTGGAATAGAAGAAAGATGTATAAAAATAACACTTTCGTTACCAACCTCTGAAAAACCTTCAGATTCCAAAGTCAAAAAATTCTTGAATTCTCCAACTCTGCCTGTTGCACTTTGATGTTCGTCACCATCAACCATTTCACTAGTCAATGGCAAAACTAGTGGTGGTTGATAATCAGGCCTGGCAGTGCTAAGAAATTGTTCTCCTTTCTTACCAACACTACGCATAAAGGAACATGATTGGATCAGTCATCATGGAGAACTTACAAATGACATTTCCCAAATCCCAACTAATTGCTTATGATGCAAAATATAGATGAAAACATCCTCTTGGGTCTTTAGTATTAGCTTAAACTTTCAGGCTGAGTGATTTTAATATGGTAACCCAGCATCAGTTTCTCACAGGCTCATCCTTCAAATCATGAGATGCTTTCATAATTATATTTCAGCGTGAGCTTCTACTTCCTAGCAATAACAGTTCAGTACAAATGATAGTGTTCTAGCGCTAGCCAACACTTGCAAGTCTGATGAACTTTCAATAGCTGCTTGGGAAGAGATCAAAACCTATCTTGGCCCTTCCTAATAGCTTAGGCTTCTAGATTATGGTTCTTCAATAACATAATATAAATGAGGGAAAAGAGAAACAAAAAGGCAATATGGAAATCTTCTCATTGGTAAATTGCACACTAGATTCAAGAAAATGAAAAAACAGTTACCTTACAAATTTGTATATATCATCAATAGTCTCCACCAGATAACCTGCATTGACTCAACATTGAACAAAAAGATTATCATAATTTCATCAACAAAAGATTATTAATGGAGGGCACAATTATTATCAATGTGTTATGAATAGGGGATGAGTAGACTGAATAGGGATGAGCTGACTGTAATGGCAGA
Source organism: Manihot esculenta (assembly GCF_001659605.2). Taxonomy (NCBI): domain Eukaryota; kingdom Viridiplantae; phylum Streptophyta; class Magnoliopsida; order Malpighiales; family Euphorbiaceae; genus Manihot; species Manihot esculenta. The sequence goes on from NC_035178.2 coordinate 13,189,527, forward strand.
GTGGTTATTCTGTTACAACTAACAAGTAGGAATTCGTACAAATAGGAGAGTTGTACTCGTATCAAAATATACCAAAAGTTTATAACAAATGCAGAATTCCTTCTATTATCTATTATTCTATTCCTTCTCTCCTTTCTTTCTCTATCTCCTCCCTGATTTCTGTTCTTTTCTGTAAGCAAGAGCCTCATTTCATAGCAGATGGTATCAGAGCCAACAATTTGGAGGCCTAAATTCCAGGTTTTCTTCTCTTCTTCTTCCTTCTATTCCTCTCTTTCTATTCCTCGCCTTTCTAAGCTTTCTTTCTCCTACTCTCTCTTTTTCTTCTTCCTTCTCTCCCTCTAACTCTTTCCTTCCTTCTAGGAAATTTCTTCCCTTTCTGTTTCTCTTCTTTTCTGTATCTTTGGTCTTCTTTCTTTCTTCCTCACAGAATCTGATCTCCTTCTTTCTTTCTTTCTTGAAATCCAGATTTCTTTTTCTATTTTTTCTTCCTTCTCCAAGAACCCTCAAATTTGGTTTTTCCCCCTTTTTGACAAATTGAAAGTTTCAAAAAAAAAGAAAAATCCCTAAAATAACGATTCTGTATTTCTGTTCTGCAAAATACTCTTTCCTTCTTTCTCTCTTTCCTGAAATTCTGATTCTTTATCCTTATATTTTCCTGTTTCTGATTTTCCCTTTCCAAGAACCTAGGAATCAGGGTTTGTCTCTTCAATTCTAGAAGCCCTCTTTTCTTGTTCAACTTTATACTTCATTTCTTGAAATCCTTCCATTATTTTCTTGAAATTTGAATTAGTGGAATTATGGCTAGAACAGTGATGAAAAGGGCAGCAAAATTGGAGGAACAAATAAAGAGTTTCAAAGAAAACGAGCAGAAGAATGCCAAGCGACTCAGAGAACGTATGAATGGACTAGAGGAGAAATTGAGGCAGTACACCAAACAACAAAATGCATTACGGAAGGAATTGCATGCCTTTATAAATATTATGAAGGGGGATGAGGATAAGGGAATCTGTAGCAGTGAAAAAGAAATGCCTAAAGAAGAAAATAAAGGAATGGAAGACAGAGGACGTGAGAGCAAAGGGCTGTTACACACTCCTAAGGAATTATTTAGCCCTAACTCGATGCATCAAGGTAGTTTGGGAAACCCTTCTAATTCTGATGGAATTTATAAAATATTGCCTAAACTTGAATCAGTTACTTTAGAGGGCAAAGAACCTACTGATGTCAATGGTAAAAATAATAAGAATAACCAGGGTTTTGAGAATGAGGATTTTTCTGAAGTTTCTTTTGTAGATTCAAAATCTCAAGAGTTGGAGCTTGGGAACATTTCAGAAGAAAACATGGGAAGGGGGTGGGTCTTGCTGACTGTAACACTTTGAAGAAGGGGTCTTCTCCAAGGAAAGAAATTGGGTTTTGTTTTGTTACTGAAAATGGTCTTGAAGTTAGTCTTTTTGATGTTGAAATTGTTGTAGCATTTGAAAACAAGAATGCTATTTTTGTTGGGAATATTTCAAATCAAGGAGATGCAAAAGTTTGGGAAGAAGATGGGCGTACAAAAGAGTCTTTGAAATTTTGGGAATAGTATATTGGAGTTCTGGTCATCTAGGCATACAACACTCAAAGAGAATGCATTTGAAATGTGGAGGAAGCAGAAGAAAATGCCATTTTGCCGAGGGAGGATTTCTGCATTAAATGAAAAAAAAAAGTAGCAAGAAGAGTGATATACTGCCTCTCTTTCCAAGTTTTCTATTCATTAATAGGGGCAGTGGGTCAGATTTCAGAAGCATGGTCAGTTCCTTTACTCATTCTTGAGGACAATAATGGTTTCAAGAGGTGGGGAATGTTATGAATAGGGGATGAGCTGACTGTAGTGGCAGAGTGGTTATTCTGTTACAACTAACAAGTAGGAATTAGTATAAAAAGGAGAGTTGTACTCGTATCAGGATATGCCAAAAGTTAATAACAAATGCAGAATTCCTTCTTTTCTCTCTTCTATTCCTTCTCTCCTTTCTTTCTCTATCTCCTCCCTAATTTCTGTTCTTTTCTGTAAGCAAGAACCTGGTTTCATAACACAATGTAGAAGCAAATATTACTAAAGAAAAATCAAATTAAGGAGCTAACTAATGGATTGAAATCATGAAATTCACATCTAATAATTGCATTAAACCGTTAATCTTCAACATCCTTTTTCATATTAATTATATCCTTTCTTTGTTGACTTATATATCTCCATCTATCATCTTCAATGCAGTATCCAAAATACCAACACTATTGGATTTGCAGTTGAGTCTTATAAAGTGAATAGACTATGATAAACTGATCCAATCATATTAGCTTCCATGCTTTCTGTATCATAAACTGTTGTCACAAAACACTCAGATAATTTGTAGTCCTGCTAGTACTTTATCAATTTTTTAAACTATGTCAATTTAAGTTATGGTATATAATCTGTAAATAGCATAATTAAGGGCATAACAAGTTAAATCACCTCTCCGTCTGTCAGAAATCTACACAAAACACTCCTTCCTAACCCCCAAAAAAAAACATTTAGATATTCTCAAACTTAAGAAAACTTAAATGAGGAAAACTAAATTCAAGACATGGCTTAAAAAACACGAGAAAAGCAGAAACCAGCACATAAAAGAAAACATTTCTCGAGATCCTGTGCCACAACAAGGCTTCATAAAATACAAGAAGACAATAGTTGGTACACCAAACCGTAATTATTGGCTCAACTCGTATAACAAAGAGTTCATACTACCAGGCAACCATTGATGATGACAAGTATTTAACTCAGAATGATTATAACTGAATTTTCAAATAAATCACTTAAGATACCATGGGAGATCAATTGATAAGCCAATGATTTCCACCAATTTGACAAGTAGCTTTTCCCAAGTCCATGAAGTGGAAGCTTGTCAAAATGCATATCAAGAATTCTTTTTGCCTACAATACGCATTGAAAGACCACATCCACAAACATCCATGTAAGAATTAAAAAGATAGATTAAAAAAGAATGATTGCTTAAACTAAACTTAATAGATTCAAACAAAATTTTGAATTCCAAACATTTATGAGCAAGTTAACAATTTTCTCTACAACAATTTTATGAGTTCTTTTCATATCACCGAGGCAGCAACTTTAATCTTTCCCTTCCCTATCCACCATCATGAAAAAGCAACATAATCAGTCTAACATTGGCCTTAGTAAAAATGCTTTCTTTCTTATTTTTCCTTGACCAGGCTTGAAATTGAATGTAGGGAACAAAGGAAATATATGGGCTACTTTTAAACCATTAAAAAAATAGAAAAGGAAAGGAAGAGCATGCATTTAATATCAAGCTAATCTATTTTCTTATGACAAATAATCATAAAAAGTACTAACTATTCTCAATAATATAATTACTTTTGAGCCACGAAGAACGTCTATAGGCATATTGAGTCCCCATTTACCCCTGCATGACTGAATACAAGCCATCAAAAGAAACGCTTCCCTTGACAGGTCACGTTCCCTCTTTGACACCCTGCAGTTATCACAATTTCCTGCAAAAAGAACGCAGATCAACTAAATTGATAACCAAAACAAGAGGTAGAAGTCTAAAAGAAATAACAAATTAAATCACAATAATGTGTTCAAGTAAGAGTTAAACCACAATTGTCAGCTGAAACATGTTCTCCAAAGTAATCAAGCAAGAACTTTCTTCTGCAAGTTGCCAGTACACAATACTTCTGAGCAATCATCAAAGATTCCACAACAGCTCTTCGCTGATTTTCCTGGCAAATTGCAGTGTAAAAATTAATTCTAGAAAGAAAAGAAAGGGAAAAAAAAGGAATTACAATAACAGCTTTTACAAAAGAACATCAACAGCACAGAACTTTTCAAATGTTTGGTTGGAGAACAAATTAGTGAAATAGTTTCGATAACCAAAACCATTTTAATAACCCAAAACAATCATTCCACTAGTTTCTAAAGAGAAGCAAAACTGCTTACCGTTTTCAGTTCTCCACAATAGAAGTCAGCTTTCGTAAAGTCACTTCCTGTATAATAAAGCCAACATACAGAAGCTATACCATCTCTTCCACATCGTCCACTTTCCTGGTAATAGGACTGTAGACTCTTGGGACAACCATAATGTACCACTTGCCTTATGTTTGGCTTATCAATGCCCATCCCAAAAGCAATAGTAGCAACCATGACATTCAGTTCATCTCTTACAAATGACCTTCAGAAACAAAAGAGAGAACTCATAAGAATATAAAGACCAATTCTTCATATGATGTCAATGGAAGAAAGGAGGAAAAGAGTATATTAATAAAAAACACAAAAAATTTTAATCACAAGGAGGACCATTACTCCAAAAGAAGGGCTTTTTGCCTAATAAGGGTTTAAAAATAATTTAATTCCTAAACCTTGGTCTTGTAAAAATTATTTCCTCAACTAGGGTGAATGTAGAAATTACTGCACTTAAAATGTACAGTAAAGCTTACAACACTTAAAAAGTGCGGTAGAATTTAAAATAAATAATAAAAAATGTAGCTTGTAAAGTGTGGTACTAAAAGAAAACCAAAAAAAAAACAAAATTATTTTAATAAAGTAATTCGCATTATGATCCATTAAATTTAATAAAAGTTAACTTAATTCATAATTTTTAAATAATAAGCAATTTAGTTTTTAAATTTTTATTTTGTTAGTAAAATATTTATTTTCTTACTCATAAAAAAGTAAATAAACTCTAAACTCTTTCAATATATATCAAGATATTTTGTAAGTCTTATATTAAATATTTTCTCTATTATATAGACTCCTATATTTTTAAACTCTAAATTCTCTAATTTCTAATTTATATTAAGATATTTATAATAATTTTGCATTAAATATTTCTCCCACTATATAGACCCAAACACTTAATCTCTAAATTTACTAATTTTTAATTTATATCAAAATATTTTATTACAATCTTATATTGAATATTTTGTTTGACTCTGTTAAAGTAATAAATTAATTTTATAAAAGTCATATAATTTTTTTAAATTTAGGAACTAAATTATTATAAAAAATGAAATTCAAACGATTAAATTATTCGAAGAATGAATTTTAATGAAATAATTATTCTATTAACAGAATAAAATTTTAGGAACTAAGCTATTTCACATTTTATAGCAGTATTACATTAAATATTTTTCTATCATGTTAATATAAATAATTTAATTTAAGTGTTTGTATTTTTTTTTTTTTTAATTTCATATATCTACCAGTTGTAATAAAATATCTTGATATAAATTGAAAATTAGTAAATTTAGAGGTTAAGGGTTCAGATCATATAATGAAAAAAAATATGTAATAAAATTTTTTTATAAATATCTTAATATAAATTAGAAACTAAAAAAATTTAGTGTTTAAAAATTTAAGTGTTAATATTTAATATAAATCTGCTATAAAATATCTTGATATCTATTAAAAGGGTGTAGAGTTTATTTACTTTTTTATGAGTAACAGTAAATTTAAGAGAATAAATATTTTATTAACAAAATAAAAATTTAAAGCCTAAATTATTTATTATTTAAAAAGTGTAAGTTTTATTAAATTTTGAGGATTATAATGTAAATTAACTTTAATATATATATATATATATATATATATAATACCTTACCGCACTTGTGAAGTGCGGTAAGGTATTAATTTTTATTTTTTTTTTATATTTTTTATTTTCTTTCAGTTACGAGGGCGGTACTTTCTTTTTAATTTTTTTTTTAAAATTAGTTTTACCACGGTTTAAGAATTAATTTTTTGTAAACCCTTTTTAGGCAAAAAGCACCCAAAAGAATGCATGGCTTAGAGGTGATAACCTGTGGGATTCCTCACGAGCTTTACTGCTCATTTTGCCATGGTACATTCCAGCCTTAATTCCTGCCTCCTGAAGCGACTCGAAAATCTGGGAAATATTTTGTGATGACATGAGGATGTGTTAAAGTTAGTCAATCAATATTTTGTCGCAGTTTCTAACAAGACCTTGAATGCTGGTCACATCACATAGGGGGGTGGTAATGGTCATAGAATCATTAAAAATAATGTCAATAAGAATAATGGGCTTTTGATGTTGAAAACAGTTAACTTTTGAATTTTTTAAAAGTATGCATGTCCTTTTCTAAGCAAAGAAACTAACTTCAAACTAAGGAAACAAATAGCAATTAGAAAATGAGAAGAAAAAAGAACCTGTTCAACATCTTTTATTGTTGTGCAGTAAATAATAGTTGACCCACCATTCCCAGCAAATTTTGAGATTTCTTGCACGAGCTCGTTCACAAAAAGAGTACCACGATTGAAATGCTTGACACCATAGAAGAGATTTTCTCGGTCAAATGAGCCAATGGCCACATAAGGATCATTCATTCTCAGGGAATTGATGACATCAGTTCTAACCCTGAACGTATGCATAATGTACAGAAAACATTAACCGATTGTTCCAAAATATATCGTTCAACAACTACTGAAGGGGACATGCAAAACATCTATGCACCATCCCGAAGGGGACTGTTTATATTTATGTGTTATGTTAGGTTTATTCCTATTTTAGGTGGATTCTGTAGTATTTTCCACTTCATAGCCTACTTTATAGTTATTATTCATGTAAAGTTAATTTTTCTATTCTCGAATTCTTGTATAATAGGCAAGGTTATCAATCACAGAGATAAATGTGATAGTTATTTTTCTTGTTCCTTCCTTTCTCTACCATTTTTTTCTCATTTACAATACAATATAAAGATGAACAGTCACACCTATGCCATGGGACTTCCCACTTTATTAATGATTGGTGTATGACTTGTGACATGAATACAACAATTCAAGCATTGAAAATTACAAGCATTTGGCATAAATACTTAAAAGGAAAACACAAAATAAAGTAGTGCAATAACACTATTAACATAGGTAATGATTCTACCTTGTAATATTTACGACTAAAATAAAATGATATATAATTCATTTTCCATAAATTTTTTATTAATATAAAGATGATAAAAAGAGGTATATTGATAATAATGAGGTCAAACAACAATAGAATGGGTGATAATAAGGACAATTCTTGTTCTTTATTAGATGTATCATGTTATGCTTCTAAATCTATTAAGGGAATGCATCCAGTTATATGCAAAAAAAGTAGGCTCCATGCATGATAGATTTTGCGGTATATTGAAGAGAGAGGGAGGGAGGGAGTGGATATTTATCACATTAATGAACCGCCAGCGCACCTTTCTTCGCAGTACTATGCTCAAATTGGTCAAACGTAAAAAGTGATTCAAAATAAGCTAATATTTATGCATTTCCTATTCCTTAATATCATTGAGATGTGGAAGGTTTGGTGGAGCATTCATGTCCTAATATCTAAAAGGAATTGAAAATGAAGAAACACACTCCCTATGTCTTCAAATCATGTTCATAAAAAACCATAATTGAAATCAAAGATGATCATTTGAGACATAGTTGTCAAAAGGAGCAAAGCATATTACATTGCACAAACTAGTAAGGCCTAGGCAGAAGACATTGGCACCCTTCTTCATGATGGAAGTACATATTTATCACAATATGTATAAATAAATATATAAAGAAGGAAAGGATGTCCCAAGGTCCAACGCGAGAAATGAAAAGATTTCTTTTAGAAGAAGTAACAAATTGAATGAAAACATATCCAAAATTTCATAACAAGAACACAAAATACTACAAAGAAATCAACCAGTGAAACTAGTCAAAATAAGCAATGTAGCCAAAGAAAAGATGCCATCATGTAATTCTAATGTTAAGGCCAAGTGAATAGTCGTAAAAAAAAAGGGGAAAAATATGGCCATCACAAAGCATAAATAGTTCAATTTCAAGCAATAAACATAATTGCATATAGTTGTACTAATTGAGCCAATCTCATAATTTGTATAAATTCATTTTTTTTAAATTAGTCTCATATATAATTTCTAATAAAATAGCCCTAAACCTCAAAACTTTTTGTTTGCCACTATTTCATGTTGTCAACGTGATTAAAAAGGAGAGAGGTAACCTTGAATTTAAGATAAGAAGGCCATGTCACATTTTAAAAATTAATTAGTGTGATTGTACATATCTAATCATTTGCTAGTGTCTTAAATGTTGATAAGGCAAAAATAATCTCCTTCTACGAGGCATTGTAGGGCGTAAGAGAAAAAAATTATCATAGGGTGAATATAGAAAACGGATTCTAATCTTCTGTACCATATGCCATTAATGGGTTTGCAAATGCTTTTTCTTATTTTGGCAATATTTTTCTTGATTATAAAGCTCTTCTTTGTAAGCTATTTGGTTCTTGTTGCATTTATGTTAAACATTCAGTGGATTGGTGTGCTAGTGTTCTTGCTAGAGCCATTGTTTCTTTGTTTGAAGAGGTTGAATGGGGTTCATTTGCTCCTTTCATCCATTCTCATGTATTACACTTTGATATGAGTAATATGTGATCTACGTTTAGTTATTTTGTTACAAAAAAATAAAATAAAATAAATAGCTTGTACCATTCATTAGTTAAAAATTACAGAACAACTGCCATGAATAGAAATAAGCAACTTACCAGTAAAATCAATCATAAATGAATGAAATAAACAAATAAATAAACCTAAAATGTCTCATGTGCAAGCCAATTAGCTAAGATGCATGCCATATGGATGGACCCTAAATTGAGAACTCAAAGTAAATTTAGGGCTTGGACAATTGTGGAGCCTAAAGTGTTCTATTTGAAAATTGTGGTTAAGAATTAGGCAAATTCATACATATCATAAATGCAATAAATTTGGAAAAAAAGGTCAAGTAGCAGCAGTGTATAATAATACTCCAATTTTTCCTTTCTCATAAACCAAAGGCACAAAGGTAAATAATAAATGACAATCTCAGTTTACAAAAATAAAGGTCGTTACTTTTGAGTAGCAGTTGCAGTTAAGCCAACAAATGGAACATTAGCGAGAATATTGCGTAACTTGTCTAATTGCTTGTATTCCACCCTGAGAAACCAAAAGAAAATATGGTTTTTCCCCCAAAATCAAGAATTCATAAAAGAAGTACAAAAGTAATTGTTACATGTATTCAAAATAAAATATATATCATTATGAATCTCATTCCCATAAATCCAAAACATAAGATCATCCTCATAAGCCACTTTGAATCTTGTTCCTAATGAAGATTTTTAAACATTCATTTTTAAACTTCATTATGAAAATGGTAGCTAAGCTCAAAACAACAGCATGTTAAACTGAAAAGTAAGGTATCTTCATGGTTTTAAATCGCGGAGCGGCTGCAACCGCAGTCGTGAGTAACTGAAAGAGGCCAATGACAGCTATAACGTAATGGTAACGCGCTGACAGAAGAGTGTAGAAACTGATAAAAATGAGAGGAAGAATATAAAAGAATTTCAATTATTGGTAATGGTTATTACCGTTACGTAAAGACTCTTACGCTTGCAACTTGGAGGGCCATTGTATAATGGGATAACGAACCCTCAAAAACCCATTACATAACAACCGTTAAGTTACATAACAGCTGTTTTTTTAGAACCATGGGTATCTTAGGCCGGTGGTGTTGTTCCCTATAAAAGATTGAATAGTCATTTGGTAGTCTACATAGAGCAAGTCTTGGAGGCTTGATCCAGGCCAATGGTACTCTATTTTAACAATGCCCTCCAGCAGCTCAGAGTGATCGTAGCAGCTCTTAAAGCACATAAACTTAGAAGATTTTTGGCAAATGCTTGGCTGCTTGCATTGGGCTGGCACCTCAAGCTAGATCATTTGCTAAGGAAAAATAATATGAAGAATAACAATATGCGTTGAGATCAGCATCCTTTGAATTTGGCAAACTGACTTTACAATGATTACCTAGACATTGCAAATTAGGATTACAGTCCCAACCACCCCGGGCCCCCACGCCCATTTTGCTCTTTCCTTTGTCAATTGCCCGAACCCATGCATAAATGGACCGTGCATGCATAAACAATAAATTGGCCGTGTTCAATTTTTTCTTCAAAGGTAAGAATCTGGATAGTTGGAAAATATGACTGCAATAAACCAGTTTCAAAAACAATATAAAAATAAAGCATTTAGTTACCTGAAATCATGGCCCCATTCTGATATGCAATGTGCCTCATCAACGGCAAGCAGACAAATACCCACCTCCAGCAATTTTGACCAGAAGCTACAGAAATAAATGAAAATGAGAACAGCATTTCATCTCAAGATGATGGATAAAAAAAGAAAAGTGGGGGTGGGGGGAGGGGGAGGGGAAACATTGTGCAATCCTTTTCAAGTAGCAGAACCTAAGTAGCAGAACCTAAGTAGGGCCCCCTCCTTTCCAGCCATAAATATCTCGCAGTTCAGACATGTACAGTCATCAGCATTCATTAAACTTTTCCGCATAATGATGATAAAAATCTAAACATTTCAAGGGAAAAATATGCAAACAAATAATGATGAGAAAGGCAGAGAAAGTGCTTATAAATACCCAAGAAAATAATGTTTATTCCACAAAAAAACTGTGGGATTTTAAATTCATAAACCCATGTGTTGCAATCCACAAAGGGATTTTTATGATAAGGGAATGAAAGCAAGAAAGC